>NC_092675.1:9238498-9542092 GCF_964355755.1 Antedon mediterranea
GCAAATGTTCTTTATACCCTAGCTGAGTGTGAATTTGATACATTCAACTCCTTTGAGATTCATTTTATGGTTGCATATCAAACACCCAAGTATATGTAAACAGCTACTATGACATTTAGGTTTAATCTAAAATCTGTAATTTACTTTCTTCATCTATCATTAAAAGGCAATTTCAGGTTGTAGATTTGTTTATAAATCGGCATCTTTTAGGTAAAACAATCAATTTTTACCAATCTTATCTTAAAACTTATATAAAACTACAGAAACAGAAATTCCCTTTAATATGATATTCCTCATCGGAGACAAAAGTCTGTGGTTGATATTAAAGTTGATAATTAATTAGTTTATGATGTGATTATTCATATCGATGAAGATCTAATTAACAATTATGGTAATATAGGTATGTGTGTCTCTTCCTCCTCATCAAATTGAATGTTTTGTGCTTTAAATTCATTTCTTAAAGAGGTGATTTAACATATCCAGAAAGCAGTTACTTTTATCTTGAATCAATCATTAATATATAATATTATATAAATTATAAATCAATTATTTGTTATAAAAAAAAAGTTATCTAATATACCTACAGTAATTGTAATATGCCTAAATATTTAAGAAGAATATTATCTCATATCTGGGTTGTTTGGTTGATGAAGACCTGTATGTAGAATCTAACAAAAAAAAAATAAAAAAATAAAAATTTCTTAGTAAGACTAACTCAAGACTTAAATTTTTGTATAGACATTCTGCATGTCTAAATTTCTTTTCTCCAAAATTCTATGTTATGCACTGATTACTTGTCACTTGTGTTTCTAAAAAACTTAAACAAAGACTTAAAACAACTCAAACTAAGGTGCTAGATTTATATTAAATAAAAATAATCGAACACATAATTGGTAAAGACGAACTGAACCAAATCGGTCAATTATGTCTATAGAATTTGCCAACTCAAACTAAATCATGTTCATAAGATTGTTTATGGAAAATCAGTACCTTATTTGACTGAAAAGAGTTTCATCTAACCACCATTATATGACTAGAAGTAGTGCCAATGGTTTTTCAATTCCTAAATCTGATATAATATAATAATAATATCTAAAACTTTTTATTAAACAGGCATAAAGGCATGGAATAACCTACCTCAATCTATTCAGCAAATTGAAAATAAAAGTAATTTTAAGAAAAATGTTAAATCACATTTCTGTTCAACCAAATAACTATAAGTCACTCATAGTCTTTTTAATTAACTTGTTTATTATTGTTTTTGTTATGTGTTTAATGCAATACTTTGTAACGTTTATATTTTTTATTTTAAACTATAAAAGGATCCCAATGGAAATAAGCTGATAATATTTTTGGGCTATCGTAGAAAATTTTTTATAAATGTATTAATTGTAATGTCAGTAATTTATTATCACTTTCTATGTATTTTTTATGATGATTTTCCTAATAAATTCAAATCAAATAAAAATCAATCATTACATTATAGCGAAATTGTATACTATACTGTATTTATTCAAATAAATGCCCCGCTTTGAATAAACGCCTCCCTTGAATAAAGCCCCCATAGAACATCATCAAGGAACAAACTTCCCCCTCGAATAAGTGTTCTCCCGGGGCCTTTAGTAATAATATAGTAATAGTGTTTGATGAACAGTGAAATAAACATATAAACTACACGTTTTGATCATTATTCAATATTTAATACCAGGATTTACTAACTAGAACTTATGTCTTGTAGCTTTTAACTGTGTAGCCTTACAGAAATGGAACAAATATAAATAGTGGCTGGCATATATCATGCAATGATATAAACTTTATTGGATTATATAGCTCTTAGATATGATTTAAAAAAACAAAAGATAGAAATGTACAGTTTTCAAGTACATAATTCTTTCAAATAAAACATGAAAAAATTGGGATAAGATCAAAGATAAAGAAATAAATATGACGCTATAAAAGCTTTCAAAAGATTTCCAGATCTAATTATTTTGAAGATTTAATCCCAACTTATAGATGTAAAGATTCTGGGATTAGAACTCGACATCGTGGGTGCAATTAAGACTTAGTACCAGTTCCAATGTATCTTGCTAAAAAATACCTGGAAACAAAAGCTTAATTAGACGAGATTTAATGGGAAGAATTAAGGATATTGTCATTTAATAGGTCTTACAGGTTTTAGCAGTTTCTAGTTTAATTAATTAGTTTTCTAATGAAGTCTTAACTAAAAATTCTAAAGCTTCAAGAAAGTACTGGTGAAGGCCAAGTGTTTTTATTAAAGAGCATTTAACATTATAGGATTGACTCGTATAGTACGCTAACATTAGTACCCGTCTGCAACGAGTAGGAGTCCTGCTGAATTACAGATTTCTATCGAGAAAACTTGTCAAATGTAAATGTAAAATTATATTGAAATACAATTGAAATTTCATTTTCTGTGTTTTAAATCCATTGATCAATTTATTGATTGATTAAAATAAAGTTTAACAAAACATACGTCTGGTAGACTAAATGCAATATTAAAGTAGGCAATGTACACCGTCAGTAAAATGCATTTTTAACAAAAATAATACATTAAACATTTTACACTATATTTTATATACACTATATTTTATATACACTTGCAAGTTTTAGGTAACATCCATAGTCTGAAGTTCGAAAAGTACACTGTTATTTACAAATTTGAAAGTTAACACTTTTTTTAGGTGTTGCTTGAACATGTGGGAAAATAGTGGTACGTCTGTAGATATGTAAAATAATTAAACATTATTATTTAAATTAATTATTACCATACAGTGTACAAAGAAATGTTTCCTTACAGTAGCGGCCGTTTATTACTGAAATACAATCCACACTTTAATCGATAGGCTTATGGAAGAATTGGCATTTAATGGGTGTTACAGGTTTTAGCAGTTTCTAGTTAAAATTAATTAGTTTTCTAAAGTCTTTAACTAAAAATTCTAAAGCTTCAAGAAAGTACTGGTGAAGGCCAAGTGTTTTATTAAAGAGCATTTAACATTATAGGATTGACTCGTATAGTACGCTAACATTAGTACCCGTCTGCAACGAGTAGGAGTCCTGCTGAATTACAGATTTCTATCGAGAAAACTTGTCAAATGTATATGATTATGATAACTGCTAAAAATCTTCCTCGAGAGAAATATCCAAGGCGGAGATCTTTACCAAATTTTTTTCATTGTGCTCGTCTATGTCAGAATTAAACATAATTTATATATACATGGTCAAAGTTTTGATACAAATTGGCCATTAAAGCGTTCCTAATTTTATCTTTCCAGGTATCGTGCAGAATGTACAATTGAAGATTCACCAGAAAAGATTATCAACTTCCTTTTACCATGCCCAAAAGGTCAAAGGGGAAAATGGGACAAGAGCGTCAAAGAGTCATCCATCATAGAAAATATAAATGAGGTAAAAATTTAAACAGATTTTTATAACTTTCCAGTTTTTCAAATATTAGGATTATCCCTGACATTATATGCTCTTGCACATTTTGCAAATGTTATCACTTTGTATTTATGTTGTTTGTAAATTAATAAAATCAAAGCAAACAAAACAGTTTTTGCCAAATAGTAAAATAAAATATTGAATGGAATCTTCTTTAGTAGTTCTAGAGATAAATTTAGTAATATTCATTTATTCATTGCAGTGGAAAATTATTTCCATTTATTGTCATTTACACATAGCTAGCTTGGGCAAAGTTTGATTCCTTGGGCTACATATTCCGGGACACATCATTACCCGCTGAAAAGACAGGTCTTCAACCAATGCATCATACCAACCCTTATATACAGTTTGGAAACATGGACCATTACTAAGCATCTAGAAAAAAGTATGAGAGTAACAAAAAGGGCAATAGAAAGAGTACTAATAGGTGTCACAAAGAAATAGAAAGTGTCAAATACAAATCTCAGATTAAAATCAGGAGTTATGGACATAATAAGCAGCATAAAATCAAAGAAATGGAGGTGGGCATGACATCTGGCCAGGAGATGTGACAACAGATGGACAGTCAGACTAACAAATTGGACTCCAAGAACCTACAACAGAGGCGGAGGAAGACAACAGATGAGATGGAGGAATGAACTAACAACACATGTTGGCATTGCATGGCAAAGAGTCTCTAGAGACAGAAGTGAATAGTCAATTGGTGAAGAGGCTTTCGTCCTGCAATGGAAACAAATAGGTTAAAGAAGAAGAAGAAGAAGAAGAAGAAGAAGAACATATAGAATACTGACTCATAAATATTATGATTGGCGCAAAAGTGACTGTGACTGAAACTTGTGCACATTTCAATCTGCACTTCAAACTTACTAGATTGATTGAAGTAGTTTTATACCTTTTGTTAAAATCTGCTATTACAATAAATCTACTAGTAACAAAGTTCTTTACCGCTTAAATTTCCACTGCTTTAAAACTCAGTTACTGTATGCACCGATGAAGGGCTAGTGTTGCCCAAAAGCTCTGCAAATTTTTATGGCTGTTTTACTTTATCCTTTTGATTTAGCTTTTTGCTTCATTTTATTTAGCACCTCCAGTGAGATCCAGCCACTGATACCCTACAGCATTGTAATTTTTTCAGTAATTTGCTTTCGGATAAATATATATAAAAGTCACCTTGTTCAACCAAATGTCATGTAAGTTTAATGACCGGAGATCATAGCCTTTTATTCTTTAATCCTTTAAAAAGCAAACACACACTTATACTATTATTATTACTTAGAACAATCAGAATGTCCCCAGGTTAGAGTTAAAAGGTAGGATTAACATTCATTCATTAAACATATCCAATTAATGAGTACAAATTTAATAGGCCATCAGCTGTAAGCTGTATTGTTCAGTTACGTCCTGGCAAACGATGGATTCAGAGATTTTTTTATATCTCACAGTATATATTATACATAGCCAAAAGTTTGCACAATTCTATCTGTCCAAAGAATGTTCAACATTTGAACTATTTATTTATTTCTGTGAAGTGTGATTCAACAAAATTACCGAAAATCGCAGCGAATATTGGTCATGGATTCACCATGACCAATCCGGACAGCAATTATTACCAATCCAACCAACATGGCGACCTACACGTTAGACGTTCTACGGTCTGAGTGGAGAATAAACACTGCATAAATTTATTCAAAGCGACAAACTTCAGTGTATAATACATTATGTCAATATATCAACACTTGTAAGAAGAAGTAAGCAAGACAAGACTAGTTTGACACTAAGGCCGGGCCTGAGTGAAAAAAATGGATGGTGAAAAGACTAGATTATTATTATTTTTTTTTTAAATCAATCAATTAAATCTGCAATCAAACAATCAACTTTTATTTCGGAAAAAAGTCCATGGCCTATTGATGTACTGAGAACAGAAATTATATATAGTAAAGGAAAATTCGTACCAGAACCAAGCAATGGCATAGCCCATTTTTAATTATTTGGTCTGAATAGGACGCTATTACAACTTGACATACATTGCAATAGCAAATGATAGATTTACATTCAATATATTGCTAAAAATAAATATACTGTAGTTTACAATGGCTTTTTGTATTAATATTAAAAAAGCTATAGAGCATAATGGGTACAGAATTTGCCTGTTTACTTAGAGAATAATAGCAAAATAAGAATAAAATACTGTTTCATGGCTTTATATATTAAAGTCTTAAATGCAACATAAGCTCAACTCGGATAATTATACAGTAAGTAATAATAATCATTTTCAAAGTGACATGTTTCAGTTATGTCATATTAAATCATGCTTAACAATTTTGTGCTAGTGTAAAAAGTATAAATTCTTTTAGGAGGGTGGGAGAGGAAGGCTGGCAATGCAAGCATAGTCCAAACTCTAGCAAGGGCACCAAGGCAAACCCAGAATTTGTGTATTATGGCACACTCAGAACAATAATAAAAATATCAAAATACTTTAACATAGTGCTCTTTAAAAAATTATGATTTTATGACTTGAGCATACTACTGTACTACTATACTACTACTAGGCCTAGTCATCTAATGCCGCACCACCTTCTGGCTGAAGAAAACATCAAAATCTCTTTTTAGGTGATCATTTAGAATAAAATGATCACCTATTGTTATTGTATAAAATCTTTATTAGTTATCCGCATTGAGCGGATAACTCCTTGTAACTGTCCTGTTTCATCATCTTTTTTTTTTTTTTCTGTATTCTTCTTTCTTTCTGTCATTTTTGTGTCTCGCGTAACTCAAAAACGTGTAAACATAACATTTCATAACTTTGTCAACTTGTGGGCATTTATGTGAAATTGTGCACCTCCTATTTTGAATGACGTCAGAGTTGCGCAACATGACTTACGCGCGTTTTTACGAATTTCGCGTATTTAACATAGATCGAAAACCATATAACAATTTAATATGAAACTTGACAAAACTTTAAGTTATATCTTGCGCTAACTGACTATGGGGGAAAAATGGCATGTTTCACACGAAGTTACGCGCGCACGCGCGTTTAAAATTTCAAAATGCGAAAAATCAATTTCTAATCAAATTTCTACGCGTTTCATGTAATTTTAAGCATGTAAAAAATTCCCACGCGCGCGCATTTTTTTACGCGCATGGTGCGAACGTAGCGTTGAAAACAATTTTTTTTGTGTAATTTATGTTTTTTAAGCCTTTTCTAGTAATTTTACCAACTTTTAAACAATTTCGACTTAGAATTACGTCATACGGGCACGTTGAATTGGATAATTTACGTGCGTTTTTGATGAAAAAGTTTAAAAATTTGTCAAAATTCGTCAAAATTATGCCTTTTTTTAAACAGTCATAGATTCTAAACAACGAGGTGAACTTTTTTTAAATTTCATATTCTGGAAGTTGATAAGTTGTAGATATCGGATTATGAATCAATATGGCTAACCGGACATTTTGACGTCATCGTATGGCCACATGAATGAAAAATATAGGATTTTTGTCTCTTTCGTTATTGCTCATCATATTCAATGGAGCGCATCACGCCTATCTGTATTCCTTTTTCTCCGAGATTTTAATATTGTCTAGGTCAATCAACTATCTTTCGCATGAGATAAAAATATTTTAATTTTTATGACGTCATCATGCCTAAAAATTTTAAATACGTGGGTCATTAATTTCATCTTTACAGTAAATTTTAATCTGTAATAGCTCGTAAGAATAAAATGTGATAATCACGATTAAAACGTTTTATGGAAGCTATTGGATTGTAGATACGAATTCATGTAAACATTTTGCCAATCGGATGTTGTGACGTCATCATATGGCCAGTTGAATAAAAAAAGTCGTATTTTCATATTTTGCGTAATAGTTCATCACATTTAAAAGGGTGCGCATCTATATTTTACGTATTCAAATTTCTTCTACACGTTAATATGTTGTTCCTGAGATAATTTCCTTCTGAAATTGCTATCTAAGTGTTTCATTTTGATACCGTCGCCATGTTAAAAATTGGAATAAATGGCGGGTCCCGTAATTTCACCTATTCTACACTGTATGTAATATGTATACAGATTATACTGTTTGCATGTATATACTATATGACACAAAATTGACAGAATTCAGCACTAACAGCATATCATATTCTTCAGTTCTTGTCATAATGCCATAATCTTTATCTGTGTGCAATATTCCAACGTAAGACGTGCACGTGGCGTTTGTCGTGGTGCGGATAACTAACTCGTCAAAGTGACGAGTTTCATGTCTAGTTATTATTCTTCTTTCTGTACACTTTTTGTTCGTCAAATATCTCAAAAAGTTGAATAGCAATGATCACAAAAATTTCACAATGTCTTTCAAATACTTTAACTTAGCCATAATAAGCTTTTCAGCGTGATCTCTCACCCGTGACGTCACGTATACGCCATTTTGTGAAATCACATTATCAATCATATATCCATAATTCATTATAACATATTTATGAAATTCACTACACGTAAACTTCAGGTCAAGGGTAAAAATATTAGCAAGTAAAAACGCGCGCGCACGTAGGGTCATGCGCGTGGAATCGCGCAGTAAAAATTTAAAAAGCTCAAAATTACGTTTTAATCAATTTAGAGCATGAATTAGGCCAATTGCGTGTTTCAAAAAATTACTGCGCAAAAAAAATATTTTGCGCGCGCGATACTTACAAAGCGTAAAAATTGCAATTTTTTTATACAAATCGCGTTCTACTCACCATCCTTAGTACATTCACCAAATTTGAGTCAGTTCCGACTTAAAATAACGCTATACGAGCAGGTTAAAAATAACAAAATGCGCAAATTAATTGCATCAAAGTGCTGAAAATGGTGAAAAATAAGGCCTTTTTAAAATGAATATAACTCTTCAGAATGGCAGGTGACCTCCAATTTTTTTAACTTTTTCGGGAAGCCATTGGGTTGTAGATACATATTCATGTACACATTAGACGTACAAAATGGTATGACGTCATCAAATGGCCACTTCAATTTAAAAATTAGTAATTTTTATCTTTTTGTGTGGGTTATCACATTCAATAGAGCGCATCTCCGTTATTTGAGCCCGATTTTCGCCGAAATTTTAGTATGTGCTTGCTCAATTAATTATCTTTCTCAAGAGTTGTCAAAATTTTTATTTTGATGACGTCATCATGTGTAAAAACTTTAATAACCAAGGTCGTGTAATTTCAGGTACACCATACATTTGAATATGTTATAGCTCTTCAGAATTAAAGGTGACCTTGAAGATTATAATTTATTATGGAAGCTGAATAAATTTAGATATGAATTCATACAAAAATTAAGCCTATCGGATGTTGTGATGTTATCATATGGCCAGTTGAAGTTAAAACGTTGTTTTTAAATTTCTTTAGTCAAAGTTATACAAATTTCAAAGAGCGCGCATTGCGCTTCTACGTGTCAAATTATCTTCCAATCCTTATATTTATTTGCTCAATTCATTATCTTTCGAAATTGTCATCTTCGAGTTTATTTTGATAATTCCATCATACCAAAAAATTTTAACATGATGTGGGTCCCGTAATTTCACCTATGCTACACTGTATATAGATATACAGTTATACTGTACATATTGTATATGACACATAATAGGCACAACTCAGCACTATAAGCGTATATCAGGATGGTATACATCAACATTTTCCTATTGTATGTTAACGTACGTGCATGTTTAAAAAATATTAATGTCAGTAAAGCGATAAAAATGATCACCTATAATTCGTCAAAGTGACGAATTAAATTCTAGTTTATTTTGGCATTGTGTTGATACAAACAGCTGGGATACAGCATTGTTGTTGTCATCAATCAAATAGTGTTTAAATAAGTAAACTATTTAGCTCAGTGCGCGGTGTGAATGTGATAAAGACTTTGTGTACTGCGTAAAAATATTTTGTACATAATGAAATTCATCTGGAGATAATTATTATTATGATTATTATTTGGAATCAATCTTTCAGTTACAGAATAAAATAATGTATACTGTATTTGATCAATTTTTTTTTTAACGAAATTAATTTGGTCTGGCATCAGCTTAACTATACATACAGGTGTACAGTATTTTTGCGCCCCTACCTCATCTCCGCTGGATCTGCCACTGTTAGTTGTCTATGGTTTCATGATGGTATGTATCTACTCTTCTTATGAGAGTTATAAGTACATAACTCGTCCATGGACAAAAACCTCTAATGAGTAGAGGGTTGTTTTTTTTTCTCAAAGAAAAAAATGGGTATAGAAACAAAGCAACTAGTTGATACCTGTCTAATACAGACCTACTCCTGGCCAATATTGAACATTTGTATGCTATACAGTACATATACATACATTTTTTGTAAATACTCATTAATGAAATTTAATCAAGTTTGGTTTTCATTCTATTTGCTTAAATTTGTTAAATTAACACAATCTTCCTATCTTTTTTAAACTGTTGCAGGACCTTCTGGTTTCACGGACTGCCACACATAGTGCTGCCATGGGTCTTATTTCTTCCAGAGAATTCTGTGACCTAATATTGATCAAGAAGTATGCTGGTGACATTCTGAGTACTAACTCTAAAAGCATATCACACAGTGACTGTCCTCCAAGAGATGGATGTGTAAGAGGGTTTAACCATCCTGGGGGAACATTTTGCATACCACAAAGGTGAGCACAGACAGTACATTTTGAGTGGGGAATGCAAACACTCAAATTTAATATATTTTATTTACGAATACAGTTTGGCACGTCCGTGCATGGTTCACGGTACACATATTTTCTATGCTACAATTTAAGTTATATTTAGATTATGCACTAAAATGCTCTAAAACACAGCTCGCAAAGTCCTCAATATTGAGCTCCTCCTACCCCCTAAAAATAAATCCTTCACACACCCCACTCTTGACACATATAATTCATGATAAATGTCTGCAGAAAAGACAGGCAAGCCAAAAAAATGATCAAACTGTACTTTTTTCTGCCGGTAAACATGCATGTCCAACATTTTTTTGCTGTATGTTAGATGTTGAATCAGTATTTGTATAGGGGTCATAAAGTTGGACTATTACAAAAAAAAAACTTGAGAAAGCAATTGATGTCAGTCACTCACAGCATTCCTATGTGCTGCAACCATGCACGTATAATACAAACATTATTCACATTTTTAGAAATGCCACCATCAAATTGAAAATGGTGGTAACCCACGAGAAAGAGAATTATTTGAGAAAAAACATATACCAATTTGTGAGAAAATCAGGGAATATATAAGCGAGATCCGCTTGGTTGAATGCGATTGAAAAAAGTGAAAAAACCCTATTTTTTAAATTCAGGTGGCCAAATGATCTCATCATTTGTACGTCTAATATGTATAATTAATTCATATCTACAACTCATTGGCTTCCATAATAAGTTTAAAAAATCCCTATTATATAAGATTTTTTTACACAAATTTCATGTGCACATGTGTTGTCATTTTTTGTTTAACATTTAAAGTTTATGGAAAGGAAAGCAATTTATAACGTATTGTATCAAATCTTTATTAGGTGATCATTTTAGAATTATTATTAATCAAATTCACTATACTTCAGGTCAAGGGTAAAAATATTAGGAAATAAAAACGTATGCATACACATTGAAATCGTGAGTTAATAATTTCAAATGTTCAAAATTACATTTCGATCAATTTTTTTAGGCATCAAAAATTACTGCGCAAAAATGTTTTTGTTTTTATTTCGGGAAATACAAATACATTCTACTTCTCTTCCTTAGTAAATTAACTGGATTTGAGTCCATTCCGACTTGAAATAGTGCTATAGGAGCACATTAAAAATAACAATGCTCTAAGTACATTAATTTCACTAAAGTGCTGACAATTTTTTTAATAGAAATAAAATGGTATTTTAAAAAATGGTCTGACAAATTTCCGAGCCGGATGACACCCATCTTAATTATCTCCTGGTCTTAGGCCTATGTAGAAAATAATTTAATCAATTTTAATATAATAATATTCCTGTTTCAGTAGGCTACTGTACTATTTTCGCCGTTTTCCACGTACTAGGCCTACGCTACATTCATTTCGTTGACTTCTTGCCTCACACTTTTTGTTGATGGTAAAATAATACCTCACATAAATCTTTGACTTGCCTTGCATGCCTTGTTGCCTCGCACTTTTTTTTATTACCCCTCAAATAATGAACTGAGCTCTTTTATCTGTACATAAAACCAAATGTCATAATCCAGTACAGACAAACTATACCTGCAAACCTGTCATAATAAAGGATTAATTTTGATGTTGTGAAATATTTCAATATTACATGATAAACTAATTGTTGAATAAATCAGTTTAGTTGTTATGTGTACAATATTTTGAATTAACATTTTAGAATCACCAGTGAATTCATCTTCATCAAGTTTTATTTATCTGTAACTCAAATTGCTTCATCATAAACATTAAGCTCATCAAAGTACAGATTGTATCATATTATTCTGCCCCATTGAAAAGGTTTGTCCTGCACCTTTTGGCTTAGGGGTACAGTATGCACACATCCTTGATTGAGTAGTAACAATACTATTGCAAGTGCAAAGAAGGATAATTATAAAATCAATCAATTTTAACATTTCAGATCAACAACCAATCAGCAATCTCTTATTGATAGATATGCTTTTTAAGTGATCACACTGTATGTATGTCCCTTAAAAAATTTACTTTAATACATTTTGAAGAAAAGTAACTACTACAGGAAATTCTGCTAAAATTCTTGGAAGGACTGTAAAAGACAATTTAAATATGTGTGTGTTTTTTATTTATAATTTCTATTTATAGAATTGGTATATAGTGTATAAAATACTATAATTAAATTAGGTCTCTTTATTAATACTAACACATTCATTTTCTATTTAAAATAGCATAGTGTTTTCAAATAGTGTTAAATTTGAATTTAAACTAAATATGTATTCAATTTCTTCCTATCTAAATTTCCAAACATTTACAAGAAGCCATGTGGATAAAAGAGTTTGGTTTTGGTAATCAGGGTTGGGTACCTACTAATAGCAAGCAATCACCCAGCTCAGTGCAAGTATGTTATCTATGGTGGGGCCATCCCATTAAGCAGCGGGATAACTGTATCAGGATTGCAGACCTAACTTAATTAAACGGCTGACAATTTCAAAACATGCTTGAGAGCATCATCTGTGGCAGTCCCATGGAGCCTGAGCCTGAATGCGACACCCTTGTCTGATAGGCTAATTGAAGGCTTGCAGGTGGGCATGTTTTACCACTGAGTCTGACCCCATTCAAGGTGACCCATGGCAGATAAACACCTGTTTGTTGCCAAGTGAAAGATAGAAGGTCCATTCGGATGTAACGTTTGTTTTCATACTTCCAATTTTGCTAATGTTAATATTATTCACCATCTCTGTGTGTTGCTTTAAGGTGGTTTACTTTCCTCCAGGGTATTTTATGGAAGACCTTTATTATTTGAACATTTTTAAACACACATCTGTAAATATTTTAGTTTAATTTGGGTTTGTTTATATTTGTATTTTATAGTGCTAACGGCGGCGTCTAATAATTTCAGTCACGCTTCGTCGCAATCACTCTGTAAGCAATTTACAATATGAGTTTGTTAAAAATTGAGGGAAAAGTCTAATTTTCTCGTTAAATCCCAAATTTTGTACATCGCAACATAAGAAATTATACCTGTATTACAATATTTTCTCAACCTACTGTGTAAGTTTCATTAATAGAGTAAGAGCATTTTTTTAGATAGATAATAGGTACAAAAATACTGTAGGCCCTACAGTAAGAAATAAAAAGGAGAAAAAAAAATAGTAAGTTTTTGTACAATAACAATAGGTGATCATTTTATTTTAAATGATCACAATAATTTACATGGAATATCCTTTTCATACCCAAATATGAAAATAGCATGGACATCAATCACCTGTCAACTCTTCACTTCCTGTGCTTACTTTGAGGTTTTGTAAAGTGCATTTGTTTTGTTAATTACATGTACATCATTACTTGCACGTGCCCATCTCCAAGTGAATGTATCCTGAATCATGTTTCATTTTTTTTTCATGTTTATAATGGATGTACTTTATGAACTTATGATTAAAAGCCGAAGCAAAAGAAATCATTCTGTTTTAAGATAAGCGTTCAAGGAATGTTTGATTATGACACCATGTTGTACTTGTGAATCTTAATTGTAGGTAATGGATGCAATTACTGTATAGTGACAACTAAATGGACTGATGAATGTTATTTCAAATGCATTGTTTATCCGTTCATAGTATAATTGATGGCTGTGTATGTTATTTCATGTATTCTCTGTTTTTGTGTTTCAGGATAACACCGCAATTATAGAGTCGTAAAAGATATAATTAATGTCAGTTGAAAAATGTCTGTAGTAAATAGAAAATGTTTGTAGTTTGTAGTGACTGTGTCACTGAGTCAATCTGTACATATATTTCTGAGCATGATTGTTGGACTTGCATACATGCCAACTCTCCCATTTGGCCTAACATTCTGATCCATGCTCTACATGTAGATGTATTATGCACATGAAAACTAACTGTGTTTTGACACGGTTGTGAGAATATCAGGAAGCGGGTGCTTTTCGTGGCATGGATTATTGATTTCCATACTTTTTGTGTTAATATGCTGAGGATTTCCAATTTTACAGTAGGCCAATTGATAATGTAGAGTTTGAATGCATTTCTGTTATATTTATCTCCAATCTGATAAACAAATCTTGAGTAGATTCAGTGAAGTAAATTAAAAACTATACTTTTGCAATATTTTTTTATTTGTTTGCTTTTATAACTAATTTAAAAATAAATATAACCAATGTATTGCATGGTTGTGTTTAATCTACTGTATTAAATGCTCATAAGTCATAGTATTCCTAATGTATTCTCTTACTGTACTAATATTTTATTTTTTCCAGTGATGGTAGTACTAAGGTAGTTAACATCGTTCAGACAGAGCTCGGTGGCATGCTGCCTACATCTCTCGTTGAGTCAGCCGTACCAAGTAGCCTTATAAACTTCTTTGTAGATTTGGAACAAGCAGTGAAAAATAGCAGATAGACATAACTGACAGCCACAAGCGCGGTTTATTATCGTTCAGTAAAAATAATAGGAACATTATAAAGAAGTGAATACAATAGAAGTGAGAATACTAGGATACTGTAACATCCATATTCATGACAAGAAAAAAACAAAGTGGGTGAAACCATGTGTTTTTTAATGGTGTAATTGAATTACCAAATGATACTACTTTGTAGAAAACTGGTCTTTTATATTTTTCAATAATATATGACTTTTATGGCATTCATGGCCTATTATTAAGGTTTCATGTGTGTACCATATTCAATATTATCCCTGTAAACTATCTCTCTAATAAACAAACAAAAAAAGCAAAGCATTGAAATAAGGTATAAAACCCTCTAAGCAACAATTTTGACATTGGTACCGGATATTGTAGGCTTAAGATCACCACTTTACATGAATATACTATGTAAAGTATTCTTTATCAAGTCTTTTGAGGTACTGTTTCTGCTGAAATGTTAAAAAATAAAATGTTTTTAGTAAACCGATTTCAGTTACAGGTATTTGTTATTTAACAAAGATTTGTATTAGTTGTCTGTGGCTGGTTGTGTAATGATATCATTTATCCACAGAGAGTAGTCAATGTCCACACCAGTCAATGACCTTCTGAATTAATGTAGGTCAAATCAGTCCACAATACTGTGTTGCAGCTAATAATTGCTCCACAGAAACCATTTTTTTTTACAATTTAACCTCAATCAACTTTTTAGTTCCTAATTCAAAGATAGGCCTATTCTTACTTGGTAGTATCTACCTGAATGAAAATCATTAATCACATCCTCCTGCCCCTGGATAGGTATATTTGTTTTCTATTGAACGTTCCTATTTAAACATTTTGCAGAATTATGCCTATATGGTTTGTCTGCCACTTGTCTCCCCAGTTGCTAGACATGACCTAATTAATGTTTGTGCAAAAAATAACCCCTTATGTGCTTTATGGACTCGCTTTAATGTTATGTCTTGTGAGCCTGGTTGGCTGGTGCTTAGTAAATTAAGATGCCATTGGTTCTTATCAATATCTATAATCCAATCAAAATACATTATTTTAATATTATTTTAAATTGTATTTTATAGTCATTAGTACTTATTTTTCAATTATGTTAGAAAAATAATTTGAAGAAATTGGAAATGTTATTATAAAACTGTAACCAAATATTTTTTTTAACTAGCTGCATGTAATATTTTGTTTACTGTACCTGCATATTGCCTACTGTACTGTATATAATCTCATTCCATTTTTAACATTATTATATAAATGTTCAATAGATAGATAATGTTTAACTGCATATCTACCGAAATTATGGATTAGCCCACTGGAAAATAGCAATATTACACCTTGTTATTTCATCAATATGAAACATTTCTCTTTTTTAAAGAGAACTGACCGGCTCTCCCATGGTTTTTATATGTTAAAAAATATCAAGCAAAGTAGTACAGTATTTGCATAATTTAAGATGACAGTCATAGGTATATGACACTGTATTATTTATTTTTATTATAAACTGACAAATTATACCTACTTTGTTTCATTGCGCAGCTGTTATAAACAAGTTAAAATGTATAAATGTTAGATTAATGCATTCCCTATGTGGTAAAGACAGTGCTCATTGTATAAAAAATAATGCTATACTTGCTAATAAATATGTAAATTGCTATTAAACATGATTGATTGATTGTATTAACCAGAGTCACCAATAGGATCTACAAACAATATTATTATAAACTAACAAATATCTAATAATTTAAAAAAAAAAATCGTTAAATCTCAATAATTTGAATAATTTAATTACACAATTCCCTACAAAAATGATTTTAAGAAAAAAGTTATAGGAAGAACCATACAATACGATTAGTCGAACCTAATCTCCAGTAACTGCTTGTCGCGCCTTTTCAAAGCACAATTACAATTTCTATTCTATTTTTCTCCATTTTCTTAGCTTATGATGGGGCTGGTCCTGGAGATTTCATTTTTATATTTCAAAGAATAATTTCCGCAGGCCTAACGGCTCAAATTTTCTACATGTTCTTACCTCAGCCTCATGGTAGGGCTGGTCATGGAAACTTCATTGACTTATACGCAGAACCGCTCTGTATACAAGCCTCATTAACGGTTCTATATTGTATTGAGTGTTGTAATACGCACAGAATGCCTTTTTCTGACGACAGCTATGCATACGTATTGAGGAGATCGGGCATCCGGCTTTTTCTTGTATGTAATTAAACAATGCATAAATCACTGAATAATTCATTATTTTGTAAGTGAAAGAATTAAAAGATTAGCTGACGTACTTTGTAAATATAAAAACTACTTTGTAAATATAAAAAATACATCCTAAATATAACAAAGCCACATACATGGCTGCAGTCGCATGCTCAAATTTGTGTTAGTGTTTACCGACAGACCAACCACCTGACTAACCGGCCGACATAGTGAGTTGTAGAGTCGCGTTACACACGATTAAAAACTACTTCGTAAATATAAAAACTATTTTTTAAGTATAAAAACTCCTTAAATATAAAAAATATAGTACTTCACAATTTTCAAAAACGCCTTCTTAAATATAAAAAAATCCTCCCTAAAGATAAAAACACATTCCTAAATAGAAAAGTATTTCCTAAACATAAAAACTACTTTTTTTTTATTATAAAAACTACTTCCTAAATATAAAAACTACTTTGTAAATATTAAAAACTACATCAGAAATATAAAAACTACTTCCTAAATACAGTCTAAAAATCCTAAAATACAATAAGTACTTCCTAAATATAAAAACTACTTTGTAATAAAAAGTACTTCCTAAATATAAAAACTACTTTGTAATAAAAAGTACTTCATAAATATAAAAACTCCTTCTTAAATGTAAAAATTTCAGAATGGCCGCTTCTTAAAATCTTTTTTTTTTAACCGCTGGCCATAATAATCCGATAATAAATGTGAAAAAAAGTTTTCTTGGTCAATTTATGTGCATTGATTATGAATCTGACAGAAAATTTGTTCCTGTTTTTCCTGCTATTCAATTAAATATATATATATATATAAACCCATTACAGGCACAGAATAAGTAAAGTTCAGAACGATAAAGATGGAAAAGTTGCAATAATCGAGATTCAAACACGGATGATTTTTCAAATTCGATTAAAGCGACTCCTTTAGGCCCACATCCTATGAAAACGTACTAAAAAACAGTTTTTCTTTTACGTTAGCCCATTTTTGTTCAGCTTTGATAAAGTTACATGCATGTTCATAATTGGAAAGTTCCGTTTTGTATATGTTCCATATTCATTGTGAAACGTTGTCTTCGTTTAATGAAAATTATTAGAATAATTATAGGTCTACATGACTTATATATAAAACAGAAAATAGAATTAATTCATTGATGAGTTTCTGTTATTAGTATTCCATACTATAAAATTGATGGTCTGTTTCGTTTGCAGAGAAACACGTTACAAACTACAAAGGTTTAATATGTTTTATTAAAACTGTTGCAGGTCAAAGGTCTATATTGACCAATAATAGCAATATTTATGTTCATACAGTACTTTTAATATAATTATTTTAATAAATGGAATTTTATTTATTTTATGTCTTTAGGCAATGTGGCCAAGGATTACCAATAGTGAATTAATCACTGTCCTATCAGATAGGCTATAGACATGGGCTATTGTGTGAACAAATTCACCGGGGTAACCCCCTACTCTTTTTCGAATAATGAACTGGGTTCTTTAAAGTACACACAGGTTATAACTGTGTACACTGGACCTACGGTTTATAGTCCTTATCCGAGAAGACTTGTTCCACCACCAGAACTAGGAGCGAGTCGGCCTCGAACCCTTGCCGATGTTGTTGTTGTTGGAATATGTTCAGTTGGAAAATTCTCTATGGACAATTGACCAATTTGGTTTAGTTTGTTGTTATATGTGTTCGGTTAGGTTTGTATTAACCTAGAAAAGTTTAGAAATCAGAACAGATAAAATATAAGAACTTCTTCAAACGGTTATTTAGATCATCGTTGATCTGTGAAATAATTGAGAAACTTTTTTTGTTTGAAGAGATTTGTATTGAATATGTTCATTGGAACTGCTGTTTTTCTTCCATGTTTTATTATTGTTATTATCTGGGATCTAATTACAGCTAATAAACTTTTACAATTACAAAATAATCATTTGGTTGCTGGATTACATAACTTAACGTATCCATTTATTCGCTAGGAAATGTAAATACTGCTGGGACAGTCCCATGACGGAATAATTTAATTCGTTAGGACGAAAAACTCCAGTAAAAATAAAAACGAAAAATGTGTTATCAATGAATATGTATTGTTAAGCTATAGTATTTTACGGAGTGAAATTACATGAATTTTGAGGACTACACAAATATATAGGCTTACATATTTCTTTGAAATTTTTACTGGCATTTCTTGTTTATTGTTACACAGGGTAGTAAACACCTGGCGCGTGGTTAAATAATGTCTGCTTCTCTTCCTCAATTGTCAATTCTTGGTCACACCGTTGAGGAATTGGTTTTTATCACCTGTCACACTTCCCTTGTATGAAGCTTTTTGTTCATATATCCGTATTCAATTGTTTGTGGAAACTCTGATCAGGTGTTCATGAATACCCAAGACCACATTCATTTTAGTAAATCTAATGGTCTAAATTATGCATCTGTTCTCGGTTCCAATTCGAGACAGTAAGTGCAAAAATGAAATAAGCCTCTTGCAAATGGGTTCCAGCTCGTTGTCACCTGGTATTTTGCCACCCGGCCCATTGCCACCTCCTCTTTTGTCATTGCCACCCGACAAGTCCAAAGGTTTGCGATGGGGCGGGGGTCAGGGTGGCTTTTCAAGAAAAAAATGGGTTTGTTTTAGTACAGCTTATACACTTAATATTGGTAAAAAGATAAATATCATAACTGCTCTCCTGATCTCTGGTCTCGATAATAAATAGAAGGCATTGTTGAAATTTTTTTTTTTCCAAGACCGAACATCTCATGTTTTTACTTCAGATATATGATGTAACTGTATATTTTTTATACACCGTGTGTATAAAAAATATAGTATAATGGTGTAATGGCGATTTCAACAAGTCTTGTGTTTACATGTGATTCCTTCTGAATTTAAAATAAGGAAACACAAAGCATGGGCTATCATCACATGCTAGTGTCAACACCTAACTTTACCCCAACCACAGCTTGCAGAATTCATTTTTTGTTATCCAAAGTTTGGTTGCCCTTATTTTCTTTTTAATTTGCCCACAAATTTGTTCATTATTATAAAAAATACTATATATGACTCTAGCAGTACTACGACTGTACTACTACAGTATCAAAGGCATTTATCATCAATTGACAAATAAATATTTAATATATATTGATAGATGAACTGAAAATCTGAGTTTAAATACAATAGGAGGCCTTTATATATAATGTTTTACAATAACAACTTCTTTATTTACAACATTTTAGTATAGCAGTAAATTGTACATGCATTATCCTTGGAGTGTAGTACTGATTCTGTGAGCATTGCCAACCCTAACTTGATCAAAGTGAGTAAATTGACACATGTACAGTACTTAGATGAACAGAGTACTTGGATGAACAGAGTAAAAGTAAAAGTGTTTTCCGTTAACAAATTGGTATAACTAAAAAACACACAAAAACAAAACAACCATGAATTTTACAATTTTTTAACTTTTGGTATTTCAAAATAAATTTGTCAAACATGTTATAATAAATTATTTCAAAACTGTTTTAGGTCATGCAATCATTTCTGATATCAAGCTTTTAACAAGTTTTCACATCTTTTTTTAAGTCAATCCAGATTCACAATTCTTCCAATTTCAAAATATATACAGTATTATTCAATCTTTCTGCAGGTTGCAGCCGACATTGACAATATAGATCTTATTATTTTAAAGTTTTCTATTAAGCCTTGCTTCTCGTAATGCCTTTTCCCGCTGTTCCAGTTGTTCCTTGATTGTGTCTTGTAGCAGTGGACTTGTAAACCAATTGGCTGCAAAATCATGAATACGGTCTGGACGTTTACTTAATACATCTCTATAAAAAAATAATTTAAAATTGATCTTAAATAATTTGATAAAATAAAAATATCAATATTGTTAAGAAAAATATGCATTAGATTAATTTAAAATTACCCTAAAAAAGCTGCAAGTAATAAGTCCACTTCAGGATGTTCACGTAAATACTTCTCATTTGCAAGTCTTGTAGCAACCTAAATTATATATATATACAGTATATAAAAAGCTCTGCATTTATGATTGTGACTATGGTAGTACAGTACTAGTTTAGTAGCTATTGTCGATGAGGTCAAATTATTATCCAAAATAACTAAGGGCAACTAATTTCATGGTTAAAAAAACCCCGATCGCCTCATGCGTTGGCCCAATCGTCCCGTGTTCAGAACCATATTGGTCCAGATCGTCCTAGGCCTATTCGTTAGCCCTGATTGTCTTCGTGCGCACAGGGCCCGATCGTCTGGATCTTGTGAGAAAGATAAAATCAAATTTTATATACGCCCTATACTGGAGTATGCTGTAGCTGTGTGGAATGGATGACTAAAAACACAGATTTTCTGTATTTTCTCTCATAATGTACTCTCGACATCTGGAGGCTGCCGAGACACGTCTGAGGTAGTTGAGGGCATAACCCTGGTTTTGTGCTGCCTTTCATGCCATGGTGGCTCACGCATAATGAAGCACTTGGAGAAAGTCAATTTTGGAAACATTGCTATTTTATTCTTTTACAAATTTTCGTGTACAATTTGTATATATTTATATACTCGAGTGAGTGGCCCAATTTGTTTTTTTAGGCGATTTTGAAAATGTAAAACCTCTAGATGGTTGGAAATGGCACTCTCACGTTATTATAGTAAATGTATTAAAAATTGATATTTTAAATATGAAAACTGGGGTACTAGCCTATTAAAGGGTGACATTTTTCCTATAGGCCTATTTTTAAAAGCGTCACAACAGGGCGTTTCGCGCAAGCCGGCGGGGAAAGTTGCTTTTCCAGGGCCGTCGACAGGACCTGTGGCGAAGCGAACTTTGTTAAATGACGCCCCAGATGGTCGGAAGAAATGGTACTCTCGCACATAAAATTCATGATAAATGGCACCTCTAATTTGCAGGAAAAGACACTCTCATTGCAACATGCTACCAATGAGCAAAACGATCATACTTTTTCCCTCCAATAAACACACATGACTAAATACAGGACGATATAACATTTTGTTGCCTATTTCATTCACTTAGTATTTAGTTTTGATTGCGTTCAAGTTCAATGCGAACGTACATCTAGGGGAAGCCCCGAAAATGTAATGCTTATTATATAGCTCAATATTTATTTACATCAATTTGTTGAAGAAATTAAATAAATAAATAGGTATTGATACAGTTGGGTGGGTGGCCTAGAAAAAAAATCGGTTGCTATAATGTATACTACAGTACACAGTTACCACAGTAAGTGTAGGCCTACGATATTATTATAACATATCCATTATGATGATGATCTGTAGGTAACCAATGGCATTCCATTTTTGACGTATATACTGTACACCATTTATGCTTGCTGACTGCCAGCGATCTAAACAATAGGTAGGCCTACGTGGTTGTATGGCGGTGTCCTTTGTACGAATCGTTCGTGCCCTGAGTATGGGTACTATACACGCATCAATATCATGTTACATCCAGGGACCAAAATGCCAAATTTATTTTTCAGGTAAAAATAGGCCGGCAATTCATTTCGCAACTCTTACAAATTTACAGACAGCAATGGGGGTGTGTAGAAAGTGACGACCTCGAATTGGACGACCCCAACGACCCGGGCGACCTCGAAAATGGACGACCTAGAATTGGACGACCCATAACACGAAACCGACGACCCATATAGCCTAGCCTAGGTAGTGTAGTATAACATCCCGAAGCCGAACATAGCCAAAGATCTTTAAACCATACCTTATTATAATACTCGCAAGCAAGCAATTGATTGAAAAAATACAGAAATATCGCCATTTGATACTGAATATGTCGACACGAACAAACGAACATATATGGAACGCCAAGAGTGCACATTAAAACTGCATTCGACTCGATTAGCACACAAAATATCATAAACATGGCAAACCAGGTCAAAACGGCCCCTTTTTCAGCGGCAGGTAAGGTTTGACCGTATACAATATTTCTTATGGCCCTCCCCATGCACATGTTCGCAACACGCTGCTTGGTAGGCCTATAGTGTTCGTTATAAGAAGACGAGATGTAATTATACGTCCATGATTTATTTCTTTTTAATTTATTTTTAATATGTTTGTCGAAATACCATCTTTGTTTACAAAGACAATCATCTGCTTTTTGACCATGCCTTCTTCAATTTAATTAATCTTGTTAAATCCATTTGTAAACTGCTTTTATTTGGAAAAAATAAATTGATTGTGTGATTGGTTATAGAACATGATAAACTTAACGCATTATGAACAATTCTCAATAGATTTATAAAATAATAGTAATACAGGCTAACATTAGTGACTGACATTTTAATAACTCAATCTACGGGAAACTTTGCTGCAACTAGCGTTTATTATTTGAATCACCATAACATACTTTTGTTGATTCTGCATAGTTTCTACAGGTTGTTTTTTTTAATGTTCAGAGATTTATTTTACCCAAAATCTTGAAAATCGGTCGGCGGTTTTCTTTTTTTTTGCTTTTGAGGGACTTTTTTACTTTATAATTGTATTACATTCTTTGTTTGATGCGAGCCTTTTTTGTTTTAAAATGAGCCTTCTAAACTGTAATTTTATCAATTTTGGCTACGTACGAACACATTTTAAAAATTGTGCCCTCTATTTAACATTATAAGTCAATGAATTTTAGGTCTAATACATTCTCCCTAGTCACACACGGACACTATTTTACCAAGTCTCCGGATCTGCTGCACTAGATTCGCCAACTGTTGACGTATCAAGCAAACCGTGTGTAGATTGTTCAGACACTATTGTATAAATAGTGTCCTCGTAGTCTTTAGTGACTTCAAAAAAATCCCGACCAACCGATCCAAATTTAAAAAACAAATATTCTGCTTGAGCAACATGACAATTTGTTTTACTGTAGGCCTAAAATGACGAATACTCATTAATTCACAAAAACATAATTGCTGACATCTTATGAAAACAAATATAACACAATAACTTATTAATAACATCATTAACAACAGACATAAGTATTTCTCTTATCTATATCCATCTGACCATCCATCTTTTATACACAGGCCTTATTTATACAACATATATTTTCCTATATACTGCAAAATCCTGATCAATTACGGGCAGAATAAAGAACAGAAAAGATAATAACCAATATTCATCTGAACCATGGACGTCTAATTATACGTCCATAATCTGACCATTTATCTTTCATACAACATATATTTTCCTATATAACTGCAAAATCTTGATCAATTACGGGCAGAATTACGGGCAGAATAAAGGGCAGAATAAAGAATGATAATAACCAATGAAATAAAAACAAAGAATATTATTTGAAACTACTACTACTACTACTACTACTCTACGCAATTCTGGAATAACCATACTTTTTTCTTCGCAGTTGCCTTTAAATCGTTGCATCACGCATTTAATTTAATTAATTTTGTGTCAAAGATCAAAAGTAACACTTCCTCATATTTTCGATTACAGTAAATATAATGCACCTGCTGAACAATTCTATTCAAATTACAATTCTACGACGAATAGTTGCATAGATAGGAGAACCCTATCTTAAAACCTAATTTGTATTTTTGGGGGTATGGCGGCCCTCATTTTTATCTTCTGTAAATTTGTCCACTCACCAAGTGCGAACATTTAAAAAGAAAAAAACCATTGTTTTAGGTTAATTTAAATATGGTAATTATATTATAATCAGGTCAAAGATCAAAAGTGATACTTCCAGTCATTTTTCGAGAAAAAATCCATTAGAGTAAATGATGTATTCTGAACAAATCCTCTCTAGCTAGTTACATAGATCTGGCAACATAAAATAAAGTCATGTTGTTGGCCGCCATCTTGGGGGCAAACATACAGATAGCCTTGATTTGATTTGATTATTTGGGTTAACGATGACCAATCCACTGAGCAAACCTTACCCGCCGCTGAAAAAGGGGCCGTTTTGACCCGGTTTGCCATGTTTATGATATTTCGTGTGCTAATCGAGTCGAATGCAGTTTTAATGATGCACTCTTGGCGTTCCATATCTGTTCGTTTGTTCGTATCGACACATTCAGTATCAAATGGCGATATTTCTGTATTTTCAATTGCTTGCTTGCGAGTATTATATAAGGTATGGTTTAAAGATCTTTGGCTATGTTCGGCTTCGGGATGTTATACCACACTTAGTCCTATGCTAGGCTAGGCTATATGGGTCGTCCAATTCGAGGCCGTCCGGGTCGTTGGGGTCGTCCAAATCGAGGTCGTCGCTTTCTACACACCCACAGCAATGGTAATGGTGACCTCTAATAAAAAGTAAATGAGCACAGTGCTGAAACAATGCATTTTAATCAAAAGTGAAAGTACTTTACTCTTTTTTACGCTTCTTTTCCCGATTTGTTTTCCCTTATGGTAGGATAATTTTTGTTTCTCCAGATTTATAAGGGGGTGGTGGGGGGCGGGCGTGCGGAGGGTGTGCCCTGGGCCAGTGGGGTCTGTTTTGGCTTTCTAGACTTACTAAATAAGGGTCTTTCAAACCGGTTCCAGTATGGTTCCAATCCGGCGCTGACAAATCAAAATTAATGATGGAGACAAACAACAGAATATAGGCCCAACCTAGCCTAATAGTATAGTTAGGGCCTAGCCTGACTAGATAGGCCTAGTAGGTATCTCCCCCCCCCCTCCCCACCTACCTCCAGATCATACAAAATCAACAAACAAAATCGGGCCAATACAACAAATAAACAAAGTTGATTGAGTCATCTCATAGCTAGAGGCTAGGCCTAGATACAAAATTCTGGCGCCCAGGCCTACGCTATAATTAATAAGGCTTTAAAGTTAAGTCAAGTAGGTTAACTAGTTAGGCTAGACGGTGGTAGGCCTAGCTTACATGGGGAATCTAGGCGGCCTAGGCCTAGCCTAGGCCTACTAGCTAGGGCCTAGCTAGAGGCGCGGCCTGTTCACAACCTTCGTCGTCAAGGAGAAAAAAGCACAACAAAAAGAAGCATGATTGCAGATCCCTACTTTGAACTGATTTAGTTTATCTTGTTGCTCTTCACTTAGTGCCCCAAAGTCGTAATTTTCCATTCCGTGAGGTGGATTGTGATTTGGGACGGCCATACTGCCGCCGTTGTTTTGTAAAAAGCTGTTGTAAATGTTATGGCAGGCAGGTAGCAGTGACAGCAGCAGCAGCGCAGGGTTTACGATGAAATCGGTCGCGTCTAAAATCGGTCCCGTCGCGTTTAAAATCGGTCGCGATAAAATCAACTTCCGGTATTTTGTATGGCGCGCCGCTAGAGCTATACGTATAATTATAATGATTATTGTTGAGGCAAATCACGTGTATATTTTTATTTCTAATGTTTAAAATAGTTTCTAGTAAAAATGATTATTATATGCGGATCGTTAAAAGGCGAGTTACTGAAATTAACCCCCCAAATAAGCCATAACGGAGATGCGCCTTCTAATGATCGTGCAGCCGTTAACTGTAGGCCTACGTTATTTTGCTGACGAGGAATTCCCTTTTTAAAACAAGGCCAACAGCCATAAGTCGCGTGCTAAAACGCATAGTGATACCGGACCGACAGACAGACCGACCGACCGACATAATGAACTATAGAGTCGCGTCCACGCGACTAAAAACACACAGTCAAATCATGGACAAAACACGTACGATCGTTGTCCATGGTCCGTGTAAAGATGACGTAGGCCTATAGGCCTATTACTAATAACCATACGTTTGAAACATCTATGATAGGTTTCCTGCACGTGTTTTTGTGAAGCGATGTATATAATTTATGTATAGGCCTATAAGTCGGCGATACTATAGTTTTAATTTGAATATCTTTTATTTCTTCATTTATAATAATAATTTAATGTAAAAATAATTAAGTACAACTCAGTGTCTCACATCCATACGCCGTTCGTAACTAAATGTTTAAATATCACTGCAAGATTACCTCTTTGAGAATCGTGTCCACCTTTATTATTCATCCATTATTATTCTCACATCTATCATTGTACATCATAGTCCTACTGTATAGGCCCGGTAGATTGATTTATAACTGCATATTATCTATATATTTTATTATTATTATTATTATCTAATTATCCTAAAACCATGCTCACGTCAGAGTGGCGGATATCGAACGTAAAAATCATCGTCATGCATCATCTTCCTTTATTGAATAAACCTCATTGTGCTGGAATGTACTTGCAGGTAAACTTTAAACAATATTCAATAAAACATTTTTAAAACGATTTTCTAAACGAACACATCACAATTACTCATTTGACACCTGTAAGAAAAAATGAAAACACAAATTATTTATAAATAATGAGATAAATATTTATATTTACTGTACTTAAAAAATAATAACTGAAAATAAATATATAAATTTAATAGTATTATTAGAAATTCTATATTCAAAATTTAAAAAAAAATATTTAGGCTAAACTAGGCCTATACTTGTAGGAAAATGGCGGATTGTTCATAGTTGTTTGCCCAAACAATATTACAGTAAGAAATAAAAGGTAAAACAAGTGAACAATAAATCATGCGAAGGACTTCTTTGGGCAAGTAAAATGAGAGACGATATAAAATTCCAATATTTTTCGAAATTTTAGTTTCAATTTCTTTAATGTGGTGTTTGAAGTTTAGTTCGTCGTCTATTTCTACTCCAAAGAATTTGGTATGCTTAACAAGAGGAATTTTGTGGGCAGCAAGGTAAACATTATGAGTGTCGTTAATCAAATCTTGGTGTCGAAAACCAAAAAGCATAAAAAGGCATTTGTTAATATTTATAAGTTTGTTTGCATTAAAATAATCGTTCACGTTCTTCAATTCCCTATTAAAAGTATTGCAAATAAAATCAAAATTAGTGTGTGAATAAAAATTGGTGGTTTCATCAGCATAAAAATAAAAAGAAAGGAAGTCAGATGCATTAGGTAAATCATTGATATACAATAAAAAAAAAAAAGAGACCACGAGGAACACCACAAACAATAGGTTTAAAATCGGAAAAAACATTGTTGATATAGGTGCATTGAAGTTGATTGGACAGATAATCTGTAAAAAGGTCAAGAGTAATGCCACGGATACCATAGTTAAAGAGTTTTGAAAAAGTAAAATAGTGTGATCAATGGTATCGAATGCCTTAGACAGGTCGTCAATGAATAAGCCAGACGTACGAAAACAACTTATTATGAATAGCATCCACAATTTTGTTGGTAAGATCAATTAAAGCAAAAGAAGTGGAATAGTTTTGTCTGAAACCGTATTGTTTATTGTGTAGAAAATGTTCTGTCGGTTAATGAAATTATAAGTACGGTCATAGATAAGTTTTTTAAGAATTTTTTAAAAGAAAGTAAGAACAGAAATTGGTCGATAATTATTAGGATCAGATTTGTTACCTTTTTTAAATATAGTAGTGACCTTTGCTTTTAGGGAAAGGTCCTGTGGATAAAGATAAATTACAAATATATGTAAGTGGAGAAAGAATAAGGTCTATTGATTTTTAAACAATATTGCCACATATATCGTCAATTACAGCAGCTTTATTGTTTTTGAAAGAGTTGACAATTTTTAGAACCTCTTGTTCCGAAACTGGGGATAAAAAAAGGGAATTTGGAGTAGGAGGACTAAGATACTGATGGAAACTATTGATAGAACTAGTATCGATTTCTTTTGCTAATTCATGCCCCATATTAGTAAAATTGTTGTTTAATAAGTTTTCGGGTCTTTTGTTAAATTTCTATTACTCATTATCTTAATGTTAGGAATTGTGTTGTTTGATGGTTTAAGTATAGAGTTTATAGTACGTCAAGTAGCTTTTATATTGGATTTGATTTTATTAAAAAAGTTTTTATAATAATCCACTATAACACTTTTTAGAAGATTATTTAACTTATTACGATACTTTTTGTATTTCAATAGCGTTGGAAGGGTGTCGAATGTTTTTGTTTTTGTATGAGATGGAGGTTAAAAGCCCGTTGGTCATCCATGATTTTAATTTCTTTTTCGTGGATCTAACAAAGAGAAGTTCCTATCATATAGGGCTTTGTACTTTGCAAAATTTTCTAAATTTTCGCTTCTCTTTTTCTGTAGATTTACTTGGATTAGTAATGTTCACAGGTGCCACCAACATGAGTATGGGAGCGCACAGTGCTAAATTAAATCGTATTTTTTTATCACTATGAGTTTGAGTGTCACAAACATGAGTAAGGGAGCTCACAGTGCTAAACTAAATCATATTTATTATCGCTGTGCGCGAGTGCATCCAAATGAGTATAGTAGCGCATAGTGCTAAACTAAATCCTTATCACTGTGCGCGAGTGCAACCAAAATGGGTATGGTAGCGCACAGTGCTAGGCTAAAACCTATTTATTATCACTGTGCGTGAGTGCAACCAAATGGGCATAGTAGCGCACACTGCTAAACTAAATCCTATTTATTATCACTGTGCGCGAGTGCAACCAAAATGGGTATGGTAGCGCACAGTGCTAAACTAAATACTATTTATTATCACTGTGCGCGAGTGCAACCAAATTGAGTATAGTAGCGCACAGTGCTAAACTAAATCCTATTTATTATCACTGTGCACGAGTGCAACTAAAAATGGAATGGTAGCGCACAGTACTAAACTAAATCCTATTTTTTATTACTGTGCGCGAGTGCAACCAAAATAGGAATGGTAGAGCACAGGGGTAAACTAAATCCTATTTATTATCACTTTGCGCGATCAATGAAGGCAACAAACAGGATTGGACCAAGCCATGATCCTTTTGGGATTCCTCCGTTTGGTGTTAGTCATGGTGAGAAAAAAACTCTTCAATTTCACCCTGTGTTTTCTACCTGCAAAGACAGCTTTGATCCATAAATTCCGTTGATACCTATGTTTTTTAACTATCTAATTAAAACTTTGTGGTTCTAATCATCTTTTGTTTCCGTCTCGAGGAACAAAAGCAATTTGACCCTAAAATGAAGGTTAGATTATATGGCACAATAGGTAAGAACAAAAATTTCGATAGTGATAAGAGTCGAAATAAAAAGAAAAAATCTAAACCTACGTAAATCCTAACTATACACTCGAGGTTAATGGGATTGTCAACACGGCTTCAAAATGAAGCGATATTCTGTAGCAGTAATTTGTTGCTTTGTATTCATTTCTGCTTATTGCGTAAGAATAAATATTAATATTACCATTATCCACATGGTAAGACAGTTGAACTCTACCGAGGAACAGAAAGCAAATTCAAATCTTTCTACGATTCCATATGTCCGTTCGGTAAGTCATTTCTATTATATAACTATATATATATATATAACTATAATTAGGCCTACCATACAGGGAATAACAAATAATCTTGACGCCTCCATAGTTCGTCATAAGAGCCTAAAAGGGAAGAAGTCTCGGTGGAAATCAATACAAGGGTATGGAGGAACTTGCGCACAGATGATTAGAGCCGCTACATATATTGAATATATACGGCTCTGCATATGATGTGAGTAGAACGCAACCAACGAACAAAAACATAAGAATACTCTTCACAACAACCCGCTGCTTTCGCATGTTTAAGATAATGATGTGCTGTACTTTTGTTTTTAGATACCAGTGTTTGATTGGGACGATAAAACACAACAGTATATACTTGGATCATTTTATTACGGTTATACATTAGGCGCAATCCCTGGAGGTTGGTTGGTTAGTAAAACTAGCGGAAAACCAGCATTGATATTCTATCTTATCTGGCAAAACGTATTAGCAGCTTTTACTCCTTGGGCTTCAGGCGTGAGCTCCAATGTACTGATTACCATACGAGTTTTAGAAGGCTTGGCAGAGGTTAGTTTCTGTGACATTAAACAGATATTATAGTTATAGTTTCCCGCACCTATATGAATTTATGTTATGGATGTAGCTGGCGTAATGCTGTAATTGTTTTTCTTATAATTTTATAAGCATTTTCTCACCTGTTTTACTTATTATTAATCGATAAATCATTACTATAATATTTTTAATTTTGTTCTGGTGAGCTTATTTTGTTTTCTTGCATCTTTTAATTGAATATTTTGATTTGAATGTGTCTGATGATGACAGGGGCGGCCGCAGGACTATTTTAAGAAGACTCCAGTGCTGTAGACACTGAGTATTTGAGCAAGAACATTGTTAAATGACACCCCTACATGGTATAGTCTAGTAGGAAATGGGGGTTCCCATGCACCTCTCAGGTATATTTTTTTAATGTGATTTTTTATAATCCCAAGTATGTCTAGTAACCAGATCAGGTTGTTAACATTTTCAAATCGTGTCCCATGAGATTGCTTTTGACTCATTTAGTCGGCCATGTTAGTTTTAACAAATTATCATTTTTTCGCATTTCTCAGGAACCTGAGGTCGCAGAAATATAATTTGGGTACCAAAGTACTCAGAATATGTATGTTTGTATATGCTCTAATGAAAGTTTTTTGTATACAATTGCGGGAAGTATGATTTTTTACCTTGCTTTTAAATGATGTCCATATCTCAAAACCGGTTGTCATAGAAACTTTATTTTAGTCTCAAATAATGCAGAATACCAACATTTATATTCATGGTAATGCAAAAGTTCGGCCGAAAGATCCGAAATTATATTTTGACCTTTGACATAATTTCATTTACATTTTTACACAATTTTGTCCATATTTTAGAGCATTAGCAGTTCTCGATAACTAACAGACATAGAAATATAATTTTTGTGTCAAAGTACTCTCGATATGCATTTTTATATCCACCCAAATGAAAGTTTTTTGTGAAAACTGACCGGAAGTAGGACTTTTGACCTATGACCTCAACTTTAAATTTTGTCATTATCTCAAAAACCGGTTGTCATAGAAACTTGGTTTTAGTCTCAAATTGTTCAGAATACCCATATTTATATTTGGCCAAAAATGACCGGAAATGATATTTTTTACATTTGACATACTATTTTTTTGTTTGTCAGTTTACTTGGGTTTACTTGGGTTTAGAGGCTGGAAGCGTTGCTTGTTTGCCTCTCATTACTTCTCCAGTGCATCTGGTGTAAGGGTCGTACTTTATTGGGTGGTTTGTCCAATATTTTTCCAATGCTAATTTGAATCGGTTTATTGTATTGGCTTTAACAGCATGCCCAGGTAGAGAATTCCAATTATTTATAGCTCTGAATGAAAAAGTGGTTTGTCAGGTCCTCTTGTTCTTGAGTTCTCATCCATATCAAAAAACATGTTGGCATCAAGGTTATCAAATCCTTTTATAATTTTGAAAATTTGTATGACATCTGACCTTTCTCTTCGGTAGGCTAAAGTAGGAAGATTCAGTTCTTTCAATCTGTCTGTCTTGGTAGGATAAATGCCTTATCTCAGGAATAAGTCGTGTGGCTCGTTGTGGCACTTTTTCTAATAGATCTTCATCTTTCTTATACAATGAATACCAAGCTGTATTGCAGTATTCCAATGTTGGTCTTATAATGGTTTTGTAAACTACATCACTTGCATGGAGACTGAAAGTTAATTTCATATCAAATTTGACTTCCAGCTATCTCACTTTATCCTCCACTTTGATTGGTTTCTGTGTTGTTTCCTCACCCATTGTATACTCATGATGTTGATTATTCTTCCCATAGTGCATAACTTCGCATTTATTTTTGTTGAAGGGCAGCTGCCACTTCTTTGACCAATCCATGACTGCTTGGACATCACTTTGTAAAGCATCAGCATCTTCTGGGTTGTCTACAGTTCTAAGTAATTTTTTGTCGTCAGCAAAGAGTTTGAGGTCGGAAAGAACGACATCTGGAAGATCGTTAATAAATATGATAAACAATGTTGGTCCCAACACGCTTCTTTAGGGGATTCCGCTTGTGATATTTACACTTTGTGATAGTTCACCACTTACTGTAACTTTCTGTGATAGTCCAGTCAAATATTTCTCTATCCATCGGTACAGGTTACCTTCAATGCCATATGATTTGAGCTTGCTAAGTAAACGTTGATGCGGTACACTGTCAAAAGCCTTTCAATAATCTAAATACAAACAATCAATCAATAGAGTGACCATCATCAATGTCCTCTGTCCATTTCTCCAAGACTTCAAGCAATTGCGTTGTACAGGACCTGCCACTACGAAAACCATGCTGCTCATCGCTTAACAAGTTATTTTGATTTAGATGATTTATAAGTGCCTTTCGTATAATTTTTTCCATAATCGTCAACCGTCAAGCTTACAGGCCTATGGTTGTTTGGGTCATCCTTCCTTCCTTTTTTGAAGATTGGTACCACTGTAGCTTTTTTCCAGCTTGTTGGAACATCACTGTCATTCATCAGCTTGGTAAAGATTATCTGCAAGAGTGCAGTATATCCGGTCCTGGTGATTTAGGCTTATTAATGTTTATTGATAAGAAGGCTATCGATATCGTGTACTGTAAAGTCGATATCAGTTATTTTAGATTATGTTTTCTTTTCCAAGTGAGGTACTGTTGATAAATCTTCTATGGTGTAGACACTTCCAAAAAATGTGTTGAGAGTTTCAGCTTTATCCTGGTCAGATGTTGCCAATTTTTCTTCTGGTGTCTTTAGATTTGGAATGCCTGTTTTTGTACTTGTTTTCGCTTTGACATATTTCCAAAAACTTTTGATAATATCTTCTGCCAGTCTATTTTCAAAATCATATTTAGTCTTCCTAATAAGTGTGGTAGCTTCATTTCTTGCTTCACAGTACTGGTCCCAATAGTACGATTCTTTTGATGGATCACTTTTTTTATTCCAGCATTTGCGTTTCCTCTTTACAGCTTCCAGAGCGGCTTTATTCATCCACTGTGTGGTTTATTACTTGTGTATTTCCTTCGCATGGGTATACAGTCATCTATACATTTTTTCATTATATTTTTAAAGATGTCCCACGCTTCTGGTCCGGATAAATTTTGTAATAGATTAATCCATGCAATGTCTTTTAATTGGTTTCATGACATGTCATAGTCTCCATTGTAGTAGCTTTTCGCAAGTATATCTTCATCACAAACTTTAAGTCCAACCGTCGTAATGAATTTAATATTCACATGGTCACTCTTGCCAAAGGGGGATCCAATGGTTATATCACTAATCAAGTCTTCCTGGTTGGTAAAAATAAGATTCAGCATACTTGGTGTTTGTCCGGTTCTAAATCTTGGTTCTTGTATATGTTGGTATAAAAACAGATTCCAAGAATTTGCAAATGTTGTTAGCATCATTTCAGTATACTACATTTTTTTGCAAATCAATGTCTCGGTAGTTAAAATCTCCTACAATTACTAATTGTGGATAGTTTAAAGTGTTGACCTTCTCTAGCATAGCACATAGCTGTTTGTTGTTTTCCATAGAACTTGATTGGCTTCTGTATACACAACCGAATAGTAAATTAATTCCTCTGTCTTTTATCTGTATCCAAACAGACTCCTCAAATGATTCATTTTCAAGCGTTATCGGGGTACCAGAGATTCCTTCTTTCAAGTAGATTATTACTTCTCGCTTGATATCTTTTTTTGTGGGCAGAGGAATATAGTGTCAAGGATATATGCCGTGCTGTGACAAAAGACGAGTGGAAGTTGCCGAAGCACATACTCCTTATTACCACAATTAGACATCTCTATCGCAGTAAGCAATTGACAACTATTCTGAATAGGTTCTGGGTCATTGTGAGACATAGAACTTGAAACAGCACTGATGAAAGCTGTAGATGAAATTTCTACATTCCTTACTACTCCACAAATAATTACTGGTGATGGTAATGATGTGTTCCATTTTGAGTGGGATAATCTAAACAAAGTTACCACAAACATCCATTGCTCAAATATGGTAAATACCACAGGCGGGATTATGATACAATAGGTAAAGCCTGGATTTAATACCGTTGAACCGCTTGTTACCTCTTTATGAGCGAATCAATATAAAGTCCCGGATGATTGAAACACCAGAAACCCTTGTTCCTGTGCAGTTGTATGGTAGTCAAGTTGGACTCAAATTTCAAGATGGAACTGTTTTCACACCATCTGCAACTAACGATACAGCGTAGCCTACTGCAAGTATATACAGGATTATCTTATCTGGTTCATGCACGGTTCATTGGATGTCAACAAGGAAATCAACTTGTTCCAGAGTTTCGTGGCTTCATTTCAGCAACTTCAGTAGTCAAACCCTCAACAAATTCAACAATTGATTATTTCACACCCATCAACCAACCCTATGCTGTCCTACCCCCTTCTCTCATTGATCTGATTGAGAAAACATCTGAGAAGCTGAACGAGGAAGAGTTGGATGAGGAGGGTCACATCCTAGAAGAACTCCTCTCGATCGAATGAGGATTAATTAATACATGTATGCTTTAGTGTAGAACTATTAATCTCAAAATAAAAAATGATAAGGTATATCATTGTTTACAAAATCATTCAATAGGGTTAAAGGTCGGAATGTTGATAACTAAACAATGAATTTATCCTAGTGTATTATTACTAACAAAGATCGGCACAAAAATGTTGTTTCTATGTATGTTAGTTATCGAGAACTGCTAATGCTAACAAAATACGGACAGAATTTGTAAAGATTGAAAAAAAATAGTATGTCAAAGGTAAAAAATATCATTTCCGGTCGTTTTTAGCCAAACTTTTTTATTATCATAAATATAAATATGGGTATTCTGAACAATTTGTGACTAAAACCAAGTTTCTATGACAACCGGTTTTTGAGATAATGACAACATTTAAAGTTGAGGTCATAGGTCAAAAGTCCTACTTCCTGTCAGTTTTCACAAAAAACTTTCATTAGGGTGAATATAAAAATGCATATCGAGAGTACTTTGGCACAAAAATTATATTTCTATGTCTGTTAGTTATCGAGAACTGCTAATGCTCTAAAATATGGACAAAATTGTGTAAAAATGTAAATTATGTCAAAGGTAAAAAATATCATTTCCGACCTTTTTCGGCCGAACTTTTGCATTACCATGAATATAAATGTTGGTATTCTGCATAATTTGAGACTAAAATAAAGTTTCTATGACAACCGGTTTTTGAGATATGGACACCATTTAAAAGCAAGGTCATAGGTCAAAAATCATACTTCCCATAATTGTATACAAAAAACTTTCATTAGAGCATATACAAACATACACATTCTGAGTACTTTGGTACCCAAATTATATTTCTACGACCTCTGGTTCCTGAGAAATACGAAAAAATGTTAATTTGTTAAAACCAACATGACCGACTAAATGGGTCAAAAACAACCCCATAGGACACGATTTGAAAATGTTAACAACCTGATCTGGTTACTAGACATACTTGGGATTATAAAAAAACACATTAAAAAAATATACCTCAGGGGTGCATGGGAGCCCCCATTTCCTACTCTACTAGTGTACTCTCGCACGAAAAATCATAATAAATTGCACCTCTCGTTTGCCAGAAATGTCACTCACTCTATAGGCCTAGTGCGCTAGCAAACAGAGGATCGTAGCATATGCATTCGACCGGTAATAAAACATACGCGACTAACAATAGACCTATATATAGGATAACATTTTTGTTTTCGTTGCGAACGTCACGGGGAAGTCCCCGATGAAGGTACTTCTGGTACGGTATTACATTCTAATAACTGTACTCAATTATTGTAAATTTATTAGCAATTGATAATTTTTGAAAGTTATACAAAAAATATGAAGCTGCTGCTATAATATATTAAATTGTGTTATTTTGAATTAAATGCTAAATAAAGTCAGATCATGGAGTAAAGAATACTCTTATACTTATTCTTTACTCCATGGTCAGATGTTAAAACCACAATTTCCAAAATTCATTTTATTTATCCACTATAAACTTTACAAAAGTGTTGTTTAAACCACACTCCAAAATAAAACAAAGAAAATTATGATATGACATTTACAGAAGGAAGCAAACTTTGCTCTGCTACCGGTATAACACGATTCAAGTTTCGGAACTTCCATAAATTACTACGGAAATTCAGCCTAATATTTACGGACGTACGGAAAAACAGAACTATACGCACAATTATGATTTGGCCTAAAAACTGGCAATAAAAATGGACAAATCGATTGGCAATATGCCTAACATTTAAAAAGAATGAATATAGGCTATATTTTTTTTTTTTCGCAAAGTTCATATGTGAATGCTTGATCCATTAGAGGTAATCTGTAATAGTTTTTATTGCTTGTATTATAACAAGTTCATTTTGGATTTCCAGTAAATTACCAATGGTTTATTTAAGGTCAACACTGTAACTAATCCCTCACTATTCAATCAAAATGGTATTATTATGCTAGTAGGCCTATCCCTATTGTTGAAAAATGGATTGCGTGATATCAAAATGGATTGATGTAAAACGTAACAAAGATAAGATCTTGTCTGGTATTCATGCAGTGATGAAGCGGAGGATTATTGTTTTTAGCGTTCCATTTAGAATAATTTTTGTTACAAAGAAATATTTTGGTTGTGGAGGTCGTTAAATTTCTTGGCGCCAGCGTTACTTCTTTTACCAATATTTTAACAATTAAGTTAACATCAAAACATGCAACAATGATAAAATGCCCTGCAACTCTGTAACTACTATATGACTATATCAAGTTCCGGGTCCGGTATAATTCTCTGTTACTACGGAAATTCGGTCTAATATTACGGACGTATACGTACGGAAATGATGATAAATAGGGTACTTCACGGAAAAACAAAACTATACGCAAAATTATGACTTGGCCTTAAATTATGGAAAAACCCAATAATTATGAACAAATCGATGACCCATATAACGGGTTTTTCCCGAACACAGTGTGTGTTGGCCTCCTTTCGTACCTCTCATCAAGAGAGAAATACATCTCCCTGCTCTTATGACGCGCGCACCACAAGAAACTAGTCAATCAGAATTTTTTTCTGCGTATGCTCAGAAATTTATCTGCGCGCGGTATAGTAGGCCTATTGGTGACTGCTGTGCCAATTTACAAATATTCTCTTCCAGACTGGACTTCTGTAACGTATAAATATGAATATTGTATACGATGAAATGGGACTCAATTTTAATTTAGTGGCAGAAACAACATTTAGTATGAAATTAAGGCAACACCCCTGGGTCTGCCCTGCATTGTGAAATAAAACGAACGGACGAATGATGGATTCACCAGCTTGTCTTTATGACATTAAAAGGATGTTTGCGCATGCGCTTCCTTGCTTTATATTATTTTACTGGAAGCATAACGTTAAGTTAAACAATTTCTTTCTCAATGTATTTTTCAGGGATTGCTAATACCGGCGTTCTATTCCACTATAAAAAGATGGATTGTTCCACAAGAACGAAGTACAATAATTTCTATTGGTCTTTCTGGTAAAAAGAAAATAAATATTTATTTGAATCAACATAATTCTTCCTTACATAATAATAATAATAGTCTGTTCTTATATAGCGCATATAAGCAGGCTCTCAATGCGCTTTACATAAAAAATAAAAGCAGGAAATGATAAATTAATGAAAAGCTTGTTGGAAAAGGAAAGTCTTGAGTTGAGTCTTAAATGAGTTAAGAGAAGTGCACTGTCTGATTGTGATAGGTAGGGAATTCCACAAAGTTGGCGCTGCCACTGCCTACATGTCCTTGTCTAGGAACCACAAGTAGGCATTGGGAACCGGACCTAAGAGATCTAGTGGGCTGGTAACTCTGCACAAGCTCAGATACCGTTTTAAAAATTGCCCGAAACGAAATTCATGTAGCACAAGCGTACTAATTCATGTTCATGTCATGGTGTCTCGTACAACATATCTTCCGATCATGTACAAAATGTTTTATTTTTATTTATTAAAAAAAACATTCTAACAGGAACAATGATTCCACCTACAGGTGATGTTATATCAAAAAATAAAATATATAAATTATGTATAACGGTCACATGTATGGACTATTAATTGATAATTATATGGGGTTTCTTTACAGGTATGGGAATAGCTGAGGTTATTTGTTATCCTATATCAATATGGATTTCATCCAGTTTTAGTGGATGGCCAATATCATATTACACTTACTGTGAGTTACATTTTTACAGTGTAGGCCTATTAATGTATTCCATTTTTATCACAACTATTGGTACTGACAAATTATTATTTTTCTTTATAGGTGCCTTTAGTGCTATTGTGTTGATAGTATTTATGATTTTTGTCTATGACGATCCTGAGGACGATCCTTTTATATCAAACAATGAACTTATATACTTAAAGAGCTTTAACGATACAGACAGTCCAAAGGTAAGGATGTACCACGTAATAGTCATGTGAATCAATGCCATGGGTACCATGATCTAGATACATACAGTGCAAAGGTAAGGATGTACCACGTAATAGTCATGTGAATCAATGCCATGGGTACCATGATCTAGATACATACAGTGCAAAGGTAAGGATGTACCACGTAATAGTCATGTGAATCAATGCCATGGGTACCATGATCTAGATACATACAGTGCAAAGGTAAGGATGTACCACGTAATAGTCATGTGAATCAATGCCATGGGTACCATGATCTAGATACATACAGTGCAAAGGTAAGGATGTACCACGTAATAGTCATGTGAATCAATGCCATGGGTACCATGATCTAGATACATACAGTGCAAAGGTAAGGATGTACCACGTAATAGTCATGTGAATCAATGCCATGGGTACCATGATCTAGATACATACAGTGCAAAGGTAAGGATGTACCACGTAATAGTCATGTGAATCAATGCCATGGGTACCATGATCTAGATACATACAGTGCAAAGGTAAGGATGTACCACGTAATAGTCATGTGAATCAATGCCAGAAGTACCATGATCTAGATACATACAGTGCAAAGGTAAGGATGTACCACGCAATAGTCATGTGAATCAATGCCATGGGTACCATGATCTAGATACATACAGTGCAAAGGTAAGGATGTACCACGTAATAGTCATGTGAATCAATGCCATAAGTACCATGATCTAGATACATACAGTGCAAAGGTATGGATGTACCACGTAATAGTCATGTGAATCAATGCCATAGGTACCATGATCTAGATACATACAGTGCAAAGGTAAGGATGTACCACGTAATAGTCATGTGAATCAATGCCATGGGTATCATGATCTAGATACATACAGTGCAAAAGTAAGGATGTACCACGTAATAGTCATGTGAATCAATGCCATGGGTACCATGATCTAGATACATACAGTGCAAAGGTAAGGATGTACCACGTAATAGTCATGTGAATCAATGCCATAGGTACCATGATCTAGATACATACAGTGCAAAGGTAAGGATGTACCACGTAATAGTCATGTGAATCAATGCCATAAGTACCATGATCTAGATACATACAGTGCAAAGGTATGGATGTACCACGTAATAGTCATGTGAATCAATGCCATAAGTACCATGATCTAGATACATACAGTGCAAAGGTAAGGATGTACCACGTAATAGTCATGTGAATCAATGCCATAAGTACCATGATCTAGATACATACAGTGCAAAGGTAAGGATGTACCACGTAATAGTCATGTGAATCAATGCCATAGGTACCATGATCTAGAAAGCCTTTAAAAAAAATTTATATTGTAGCACTCTCTGAATGAATATGAATCACTAATAACAACACCCACTCGTCATATTTAAATAACAAAAGAGCGAGTACAAATTTATCTTTAAAAAACGTAACTTTTCTAACAAATTAATAATGTAATTCCATTAATTTGCTGGCGAAGCCGTCTCATTAAACGGTTTTTTTTTTGTCTTATTTTTTTTAAATTTCAATTAATATATATACATATCTTTGTTCAGGATACATATAATGTTCCATTTTGCGATCTGATGACGTCAACTGCCGTGTGGTCAATAATCATTGGTTTCACGGTATACGTTATAACTGTTGTTTTTATCTTAACTGAAGCACCCGTTTTTGCTTCACTGATATTAGGATTTGATACAAAAAATGTAAGTGAATCTTTATTGTGTATTCAATGTTTTCAGCACTGGTATCATATATAAACAAACCAGTAAAATTGGCCTTTATAGGCCTACTGTTTAGGCCTATGATTAATGTTCTGTCCTTATTTCATAGTATAATAATCGATTTGTGTTTTGTTACTGTGTAGATTGGTCTAATAACGTCGATTTCAGCTATTTTAGAATATATTGTTACTATTCTGTCTGGAATATGTGCTGACATCATCATTCGACGAAAATATCTGAATGTTATCAACACTAGAAAGATGTTTATGATTCTAAGTAAGATATTATCTACATCTGTCAACAAAATTCTTTTTTCATAAGATTATTCCTGGGCAGATGAAAATTCATGACATAAATGTATATTCAGTTGTATATTCACTAGCCCATAAGTCTGCGATCTAAGATTTTAAACTTTTGTTTTCTAACTTTACTTCTTACTAACAGGTACATAACAAATTACTAATTTCCCAGTCCAACTTGTTTTCTTGTTACTTATTTTGTTTCTTTGTCTTTTATGACATAATAATCTATTTATGTATTAAACATTCTCTTCTTAAAACAGCTACTGGTATACCTGCCTTGTGCATGTTTTGTATTGGGTACTTCAATGAAATAGTGTCAATGACACTGCTTACATTGTCGTTTGGATGTATTGGAAGTTATACGACAAGCATCATGACAAACATTATAGAAGTATCAAAGGAAAGATCGGAAGTGATCATGGGAATAATGTCATTTACGGGACATGGTGCTGCCTTCATCATTATACTGCTTTTTGGAATGTTGATACAAGATGGTGTAAGTTGTATACATAGTCTATGTTCCAGACCGAAATTAGTAAAAAGATATACATTTTGGCACATATGGCGTTCCATACGTATAATACTTGAGCTCACTAGAAAAATCGAAACGCCGACTGGTGGACTACAAGGCCACGCATACATACATGCAAATTTGAGTTAGAGTGTTTACCGACCAACCGAACGACCGACCGACCATCCGACCGACATAGTGAGCTGTAGAAAACAATACAGACATGTGGTTTAGTCGTTAGCCAATATAGAAGGCATGTATTGAATTTTGCTAGGGTGTCTAGAAAACTCAGATCTTAGATATATCTGAGTTTTCTAGATCTAGAAAACCCAGATATCTGACATTTCTAGATCTAGAAAACTCAGATATCAATATCTCAGACTCAGATATTGGTTGGTAGGTCATTGAGATCATTCAATTATTAATAAGAAGGTAGGTCATTTGAAATACTAGAGTATTATTAAAACTGATTACTGTACGTTTTCTTACTAATATTGTAAGAAGTTAAGTAGAAGCGGCCTACGGCTTAAATCATAAAGAAAAATAAATACAGTGCACGTTACCGTTTAAAATATAGGCTTAAAAATTAGGTATATACGAGTTGGTGTGGGTACGAGTTGGTTGAGGTACGAGTTATCCAAGTTGGGAATAGGTAGGAGTTATTTTAGGTACGAGCAGGCCTACTCTTCGCGATACATTGCGATAGCGCCCACACGTTGAGCATTGAATTGAGTTTGCTTAGCTAGACAGGCCTAACATGCTAAGCCTACATTTTAAAAGGTGTATACTGTATTTCTTTATGATTTAAGTCGTAGGCCGCTACTACAAGTAAGAAAACGTATACTACTGTAGTATTTCAAACAAGCTACCCTCTGATTAATACTGTAATAGAACGATCCATTTGATAATCTGGGTTTTTGAAACTAGAGATAAATGCCATGTGTTGCGTCTGGTCAGATGAAAAGGGCTATCCGTACATTTATAGATGTTTTACAGCTACACAATAATTAAAAGATGAAGGTGTTAACAAAATGACCAGGTACAATAACATGCAGTGCTTGTTGAATTCATGGCCTGGTGAAGGAATTTCAATGTACTGGTGTACATGTCTTGGGCTGTTTTGATGTCACTTGCACATAATTGTGTGTTATTTTCCTCCTGTGCTTGGAGGATGACCGTTGTTGATGAAGGATTCTGGTGGTTAAAGGATGCATCCTCTATTTGCATACCCTATTTGCTATTGGCATTAAACTTAGTCCATTATTAATTATTATTATTTAATTTATATACCACTAGCAAAATCATCAAAGCCCTTTTACCCCCCTTTTACATACAAAAGACTCAACAGTGAGTTATGCGATTTTACTTTCAATCATATCATGCGCTAATAAAATAATTTTGTTCTTGCAGAATACAGCGAGTCAATGGTCTTTGATGTTTAGAATAATTTCCGCCATCAATCTATTTGGAATGATTTTCTTTCTAATGTTTGCAAAAGCAGAACAACTAACCAAATCAGATGTAAATATTACAAAGCAAGAGATGAAATCTTATAAGACTATAAAAGATTAAACAATATTATAATATACAATAATTCAAATCAAAATCAATTTATTACATAAAACTAAGGATATGTACAAATATTTCATCAAAAAGTTATGGAAAAGGTAACTCAAAATAAGCAGAGACGCTAAAATATACGGTTATGACGGTTAGATGCGCCTTAAATTCCATTCAATTCGTGGTAATAAAACTCACCAATGTAATAGACGAAATGAGAAAAGACTATATATTATACAATAAAATCTTTTACTTTTTGACATTGTACCACCTAATCATGGACGGATCACGACGTCATATTAGTGTAATCAATCAAGTATACACTTTTTGTTCGAATAATATTATTTGAATAGATAAATAATTCAGTAGAGATATCTGGCTAGTATAACACTTCTTACAAACAATAGTTTTACTTTTAACTCTTAATTTTTTAACTCCTAATTTTTTAACTCTTGCTTTTTAACTTTTAATCAAACTGAACCATTACCCAAAAATAAGAATCAATAATTGTTAAAGAACAACAAAAACGTCTCTACCACAATTGATCCGAAACGAATAGAACTAAACAAAGAAGGTTAACGATTATACTTTTGAAAACTATATTAAATAGCACTGCAGTTTCAAAATGAAGCGATATTTACTAGCATTGATTTGTTGTTTTGTCTTTATTAATGCTTATTGCGTACGAACAGATATTAATTAATAAATATTACAATTATAAAAATGGTAAGACCGTTGAAATCTAAAAAGAGACAGAAATCGAATGAAAATAATTATTATTTCATTTATTTCAAGTAACAATCTACATATCAACTCGGTAAATTATGTTATAAAAATAGTTTACAAAGAATGAATGTAAACGCAGAATAAAGCCCTGGATTAGTGTGTCCTCGCACAATTATCTATATATAAATTTACGTAAGGGCAAAAATCGGTAAATCGCGCGTTATTTCTAGAATGTTTACTCGATGGGTATATAAAGTTCGTACTTTCGGTACTGATTTTAACCACCTGATGTAACCCTGTTTACTAATTAAATTAAGTTAGATAATTAGATATTGACAAATAAAACGAATTTAGGTTAAACGATTTGCCGCAAATAAGGGTGTTTTCCGATCGCGGTATACACTGTCTAATGGTTGTTCATCTTGAAAAATACCCGCACACAATAATACGAGGATACTTCGCATTTACCTATCTCCTCCTACGATAATTGTTTTTGATATGAGAAAACCGGTTGAACAGCTAGAGTACAGTATCATAATTTTGAAGACAATAAACAATACTATTTTAATAGATTTTGAGGGCGTATAACATGTAAGGTGTTAGCAGTCAATACTTGTACTTACTTTAGGGATCCATTAACATTTAAACTATTTTGTTGTACTAAAAACGTTTCTACAAGTGTTTTAAAAGTGGTGGTTGAAGTGTTGGTCAGTAATTTTTAAATTATGAGTGGAAAAAAGGAGAAAATCTGTAAGCCAACCACCGCCGGCGCCACAACCAAGTGCTAAGCCGCTTTTCAAGGGCCTGGAGGCTGCCACGCCCAAATCTGATGAAGAATTCAGGGCAGAAGTTATGGGTAAGCTAGATAAGATCATTGATTATATAGAAGTATTAACCAAACGAGTTGATGCTCTGGAGTTAAAACTCTCAGAAGTTAAAGAAGACATCGTTCAAAACAACTCTAAAAAGGAATAGTAAAGTAATCATGAAGTGATGTTTGATGAGCTAAATAAAACAATCAAGGCTCAGAAAAGTGAAATATTCATATTTCTTTTAACACAAGTATGTTCGAAGACAATTCTTAACGAACACCTTAGTAGGCTATTTGGTGCTGAATAGGTTTTCGAGTTCAATTCTACGACGACGATTCGAATGACTCCAAATTACTGCCATACATGTCGCCTGGTGCAAGGACGACACTGCCCAATTTTGGTGAAAGCCCGGACCACGGTCCCGATTCTGGAGCACTTTTTAGAATTATTATCAGACCTGCTAGTGTTAAAAGATAGGACAACATTTTCAAAAGACGGTAAGCAGTCTTAAATTAACAAGTAAACAAAAATTGCATTTTCTCGAGAACTAGGCCTACTTGTCCAAAAAACTTCATTTTTGTACAAGAGGCAAGAGTTATAATTTGTGATTTGTAATTTTAAAACATAATTAGATTTAATGTACAGGTTTTTTGATGCGAATAGTTTAAAAAACCTATTTCTTTTCAAATTCACCCGTGTGTTTTACCCGTTGCTGTTCTATTGTTAGTCAACTGAAGCTATTGTTAATTGAAAGGCTTGTTACATAACCATTACACCAAACTCGCATACACGTGCTTGTAGTGAAATTAGCCTAAATCACAAACAGCATTTAGACATACAAATATAATATATATATATATATATATAAAATAACAGCAGAAAACTTGGTTACTTCATTGTTTTAATCACTACAAATTTGTTTCGTACGACCAGCATGTAGCTGGCCGCACTCTTCAGGTGAAATATAAAACATAAGTGACACAGTTGTCTCATAGTGCTTAATAGAAATGAGTCATCAGGAAGTCGTATACAATAGCCTATTGTTTTAGATAAACTATTTGGATCTGCAATTTAGTAAGATTTTTTTCCTATGTCTACAAGTAGAGGCTAACTCGTTCTTACGGTTCAGTGAGCATAGCTCTGGTTGACATATAATAATATACTTTTCATATATACATAAATTACATCTTTTGTTAATATTTGAGTAAGGTTTGCATTTCTTTATAATTTTCCATTTAATTGAGTAATTTGTTTTAGAGTCTTTAAGTGTCCATATATATTTACTGAGTTCCGTTGCGTTTCTTAGTTTTTCGTTCCGGAATGAAGACGTATGGTTTCTGTATCTGGTTTTAAACTGGTTTTCAGTTAGTCCGACATATGTTTCTTCTTTTGATGAATCTTCTATCTTTACTGTAGCTTGGTAAACTACACCTTTTGTTAGGCAGTTACCTGGGAGCGGGCATTCATTGGGATTGCGGCAGTTACATCCGCTTGTTTTCGCGTTGGTTTCAGTAGACTTTTCTTTGGCTATCACACAATTACTTTGTCTACGCTGGGCATGCAACTGTAGCTTAGTTTCAAGGTATTTCTGTTAAATATTTTTCTGAGCTTGTTGCCGGCAGGAAAACAATCTTCTACTATAGCTAAAAACTTGTGGCCGATGTTGGTTGCTACGTTTTTGCTGAATGGTGGGTTAAACCAAATTATGTTTCTGGTACGTGATTTTTTGGGCTTCTGCTGTTCAGCATTGAACTCAAGTTGATGACGTATCCGCTTTCTTTGAGGGCTTCCTGGTTTCAGTATTTATTGGTACTCACTTTCGAATCAGTGGCACACACCTTTCGGTGGTGCGTCCATACAAATATAAACAACATATAAAAGGTAAATGATGATAAAACTTACATAATTAACTTACATTGGAAAAAAAACAAAAAAACAAATGTACAGTAGTAATTGCACACTTGAATAGATACTTAAAAACAATTGTATAACGAGCAAATCAATAAATCGACGCAATAGGTCAGTAGTAAATACACATTAGGGCCTACTTACAAAATGTCAGACAAAAAAAAAATACTTATACATAGTAAATAAAAAAAACAAACTAAAAAACAAAAACAAAAAAAAACAGAATAAAGGTACAATAGGTGAACAGTATAAATAATACATAATCATGATAAAATTACTACATAAATCGAAATAAGCACAAATATATGTTTATATGTACTTGAAATTATAGATATAGCAAACAGCAAGTACAAGATTTTATTTGTTTAATGATTAGTTATTGGTATATCTAACTGGTCTATCAATGTATAAACTAAATAAGCTAAAATGTCTGACTGAAAAAAAAAACAAAAAAAAACTTATACATAGAAAATAAAACTAAAAAACAATTGGATAACAGTATAACGATACAATAGGTCAAAAGTATAAATAATACATAATCATGATTATTTTTACAAAAATCGAGATAAACACTAATATATGTTTATATGTATTTGAAGTTAGATAAGCAAATAAACTAGTTTATCAATGTAAAAGCCAAATAGGCTAATTATTGGGGTAATGTTGGTAATTTCTTATATATATCTAACCTGGTATCCCAGGCACTTTGTAGGTATTTTTTACAAGCCAAGTCAAAAATTTCCCCAAGAACAACGTTTTCATTATATAAATTGTCTAATAACAAATGTAATTTCATTTCAGAGGTTCCTTAAATAATGTTCAAACCCGTTATTCATTAATTGTAATTTCATTGGGTAGAAGATTTCTTCTCTTAATTTACTAAATGTATTACATTCTAACATAAAGTGTGCGATAGTTTCAGTGTCATTATTGCAGAGTGCACACATACCCGTACTCGTGGGTGACCATGACTGTTTCCTACCTTCAAGGTTTAGAGACTTCGATCTCGCCTTAAATTTCAAACAACTTCTTTTAAAGTCATTTTTGTAAAGAAGGTATGGTTCTAGTATCGGTTTATTCTTGTACACAAAGAGATGATTTTGATTGTGCTCTCTTCTGCCATTCGTTATTATCGATATCTTTGTTCTTGCATTTAAATTGAGTTAACCAATTACCAGGTGATTCGTTGGTGAACATATCACCCATGTTACATTTATGTAAGGCTTCTTTAACCTGATTTAACCATCCCCATTTTAATTTATCTTCAAGAATGTTTATGGCGTTAAAAATCACATTGGACCATCTGTCATTCTCCATGTTTTTTAGGCGGTTAAAATATTTAATCCGAGAGTAGTTTTGAAGCGATTCTAGTGATTGCCAGCCCAAGTCACCATATAGAGCCTCTTTTGCAACGTTACACGGAGCCTTAAGAATGGTTCTCGCCATTAAAAACTGCAGGTTTTCAACTTTTGCCATTGTTGTTTTTCCGTTACAGTACCAAACTGAGCATGCGTAATTAATGGTAGAGATTCCGATAGATTTCCATAATAGGTCCCCGTAATAAATTCTGTTAAAATCATCTTGTTCATTTATAATGGATTTAATATACGCAATGATGCGATTACCCTTCTTGATAACTTCGTCTATGTGAAGATTGTCCGACAACGTACGAGAAATATATACTCCCAAGTATTTGTATTTATCAGTTTCTGTTATAGAATTGTTTCCTAACCTCCATTTTCTATATAAGTTGGTCCTTTGTCCTGTGATAAGGACATTTGATTTATCATAATTAAATGACATTTTCCATTCTTTAGCAAATTCTGTAGTAGTTTGTAGGAGCATTTTAAGTTCCTTCTCGTTTTCTCCTATTAGTACGACGTCCCGTCGGCCCATAATAAACAATTAATTTTAGTGTTAAAGATGTTAACACCTAGATCTGAGTTGTTAAGCATTATACGTAATTCATTGATGTATATTAATTGAGAAGAGTGTTGGCGATAACGAGCATCCCTGTTTAACATCTTCATCGATATCAAATAACTCCGTCTCTAAATTAGCAAATTGGACCTTACATTTAACATTCTCATATAAATTTTGTACGATATTAATTAGGTTACCTTTTATACCGATTCGGCGTAATGCTTTTATTAGTCCTTCTCTCCAGACTGTATCGAATGCTTTTCGGAAATCGAGAAAAGCCAAAAATTTCTTTTTACCCTCGGCTTGTCGAGTAGCTATCAAGCTTTTAAGGGTGAAGATATGGTCTTCACATCGTCTATCTTTTTGGAAGCCCCCTTGTGCTTCGGTTAATAAATCATACTCTTCAAGGAATTCTGATATTCTTCGAGAAATTATTCGACTAAAGATCTTAGCAATGCATGAGTTTAAGGTAATTCCTCTATAGTTATCTAAATTTCGCCGGTCGCCTTTTTTAAATATAGGAACTATTGTGCCGTTGTTCCATTCATCTGGTATACATTCGAGATGGGAGAGCCTTTTAAACAGTTTATACAGTTTTGCAACTATTGTGTTACCGCCGTTTTTTATCAATTCGTTAGAAATATTATCATTTCCCGGGCTTTTGTTGTTTTTACATAGGGAGACTGCGTATTTTACATCTTCACATGAGAATTCGAGTTTATCCAGAGTAGCGGTTTGAACATTTATGTTGTAGCTGTCTACATCTAAGTTTTTCTTACCTAAGGTATTAAAGTAATTGGTTAACGAGGACTTAATTATGGGTGCGTCTGATGTTACATTGTCCGTTCCCGGAATTATTATAGATGTAACATTGTTTGTTCGTTTATTTCCTTTTAAAACTGACCAGAAGTCTCTAGACTGAGGTCCGCCTTTTTCCATTATTTTTGAACATCTATCCATCCGGATTTGCATCATTTTTTGTCTAATTAATGTTTTACATTCGTTTCGTTTAGTTTGATAATCTTTCCAGAGATTATCCCTTATAGTTTTATTAAAGTCAGAATTAGTTTCGTTCTTACAATATAGTCGGTGTGCTCGACACGCGCTTTTTTTCGTTTTTCCATTGACTGTTCAATATCACAATCAAACCATTGTTTACTTTTTCTGGACTGTTTTTTATAGCCTATTGTCTCTTCGGCAGCAGACACTACAAGGCGTTTCCATGATTCCCAAGCTTCGTTAGCATTTAAATGGGCTGGGTCCCAGTTAGTGAATTTAGATTCAAGGTCATCTTGGAACGTTGTCCAATCGTGGTTATACTTTATATCCCATCGTTGTTTAAATGTTTCAGGGATTGTGTTATTATTATTAAATGATTCCACATCCATATCAATTATAATCATGTTATGATCGCTACCTATGTGAAAGTTACATTGGTCATCTATCATGAATTCATTTATATCTTTTTGAATATTTGCTGATACAAGACCATAATCCAAAACACTTTTATGTTGATTCTTTACCCACGTAAATACTCCTGTACATTTTTCACTACCGTGAAGGATAAACAGATCACCATCATTACTAAAATCAATAAGTCCTTGACCATTATAGTTTATAGATTCGTCTCCATCGTTAATCAAGTGACCAAGAATTATTATTTTAGCATCATTTTTCCGCTAATAAGGAGACAAACATCTCATAAGTCAAGTTGCGATCGGTTCCTTCACATGCAAAATAAACTAAAGCTATGTAATATATTGAATTGGTAGAACTATTAAATTGCACTTTTACCCATAGTCGTTCGAGGGTATCACATCTCGTATCTAATACATTGTCATCTATGATCTTAATGTCGTCCCTAATTAGGAAGCCGATCCCGCCTTGACTTTTTTAGTGATGATCTATTTTTCCCAATCCAATTGTAACCTTTGATTTGTATTTCTTCCTTATCTTTTAGAAATGATTCAACTATTCCAAATACATTAATTTTATTGATGTTTACAAATTTTTGGATATCATACTTTTTGCTTTTGTAGCCTCTGATATTATTGTATGCTATTTTAATGTTAGTATTCGTATTACATGATTTAGATTTCTTTTTACCTCGTCTAACTTTAACATGTTTATGATTATTCTTATTTGGAGGCACGTTGTTTAACATAAGATCAGGATTTACACTATTGATACTAGCGATATATTCGCTATTTTTGTTAATTGTTATCTCATTTATAGAGGTATTGTTATTACATTCGTCAATTAAGAAATCGTATATATTGTCATGATTAAAAGACATTACATTACCCCGCAGGTTTTTCCTGGTTGGTTCAGGATCGGCGTTTACTTCATTGCCTGTTTCCATGGAAGTCGACATTGATAGTTCTTATGTCCAAATTCGAAGCATCCGTGACATTGTACTGGTTTACCATGTTTACAGTCTTTCATCTGATGGTTCCTTTCACCACAGTAGTAACATCCGGTTCTGTTTGTTTGTATTTGTCTACTATTGTGTCGATAATTTAAGTTAGTGTTTGGACGGTGCTGTTTGTTGCGATATCCCTGTGTTCCTATCGGCGACGAGTAGTGGCCTAATGAAGTTCGGTGCGATTTGTGTGTTTCTTTATCTTTCACAATCCTGTGTACTTTGTTGATATTGGTCAGTAATTTCTTCGTTCCGTAGTTGCTGAGGTGAAGTCTACTCCTATTGAGGGATCCACTTTCACATTCGTTATTGTATAGTTTGATTGAAGGTTGTGTCGTTGTCAATTATTTTACAGTCCTCTTTTGACGCGATTCCTTTGATTTCCCCGTTCAGTTTATCTACTCTACCTTGATGTTCCATAACATCTTGTCTAGGACATATTGTTGATAATATAATGGATGTGCTGGGCGATTTCGTTTTAACATCCTGTATTATGTGTGCGAACTCGTTTGGGGCGTTGTTTGCATCCTTGTCTTTTGTGCAGTCGTTCGTTCCGCCATGAATTATTATGGTATCAAAACTTTTCGCGTCTAGTGATCTCAATGATTCTTTTATATCTTTCATTTTTGCTCCGGGTAGACAAGAGACTTTAGTCTTCATCAATCCTCTTTCATTAATATTCTTGATTATTGAGTCTCCTATAATAAGGGTGTCTGTGTTCAATGGTATACCATTTGTTCTTTCGTGTAGATCTTTGGTACGGTCATTCTTTGTTTGGTCACACATAGCATTGCGTTGCAGTTCTAAGTCATCTTTTAGTTGTTTTTTTTTATCTTATGTGGGTTCATCCCACTTTTATTTCCATACCACTGTTCTCTTTACATATATTTTTCACTATACACTAATACATATCATTATATTTACAATGTTTGTTTAATCATCTGTATACATATACTTATTTAAAGAGTTTTATTCATTTGTTTACATATTATCACATTGATTACATAGCTTCCTCTTTTTAAACATATTATCTGTAACACATTTTCATTAACAAGCTTATTTTTTTCTTACATAGTTGTTTTTGATTTTTTCATCTACCACATTTTCATTTAACAATGCATATTCTCTGTTATACTCATTACTTACTATATGTTTACTGTTAACATAATATTGTTCTCATTCTTTAACCTTAATATTAATATTTTTGTTCTTTAATGTTTACAAAACTTTTATTTCCAGCAGATCTTTTTTTGCATCTATAACTTCTTAAATTTTCATTTAACTTTTTTACATTCTTCTCTTATGTGGATTCATTCCACTTTTTTTTTTTTTTTCTTATTTTCTTTAAAAAAAAAAAAAAAAAAAAAAAAAAAAAAACTATTTCCATATCTTTTAGTTGTTTATTTTCCTGTCGAAGAATGTTATTTTGCTCTTTGATCTCATTGATGATTTTAAATTGTTTATCTAATGATTTTCGTAGTGAAGTTATAGTGTTTGGTATTCCTCTACATGATTCGCAAAACCAACTGGTTGCTCGCTTTCCAGTTGCGGAGATTCCAATACATTGTGGGTGAAAATCAATTTGGCAAAATGAGCATTCGATGCTTTTTCCTTTGGCGATATGATTTAACATACAATGCTCTACACATTTAATCGTCCGATTAGTGATACTAGACGTGCTTGTTGAATGTTGTTGTGATTTGGTTTGCGAGCTTGGAGGGGATTGAGGTCTCGGGGGTGTTCGGTTTGTAGACGCCATATTTAAGATTTAATTTAGGATCTATGTCGAATTAATTATTATTATAACTATCATTTGGTATCTGGTTCATTCAGATCGTTCAGATAACTTCTTATAATAGTTCTGGAACGTTTTCCGACTTACAGTTATCCAGATAAATATACAGCACCCAGACGGTCTAAATATTTCAATGATGTAGGATAGCTTGGTTGGCGTGGTCCAGCAGTATTAGCGTGGGCCTAAACAAGCTATCTATTGTTCTCTATCTATACAGGACGCTATCTTTCCCCAGTGAGAGATGTACACTTCTGCTACGTTGGCCTTGGAAATTTAGTAAAATAGTTATATGAAAACTCACCATTTACTGCTTATTTTCTCAAGATATAAACTATGGTTGGATTCCTCAAGTTGAGATATACCTAACGCTATACCTTTAAAATAAAAATGTTGTTGAAGACTTTTCAGCTAAATTGGGAATTTAAACGTCCCGCGTCTCGTCCCGCGGTATAGGGGTGCAGATGCATGAAATGTATCTTTGTCTGATGAGATGTCAGAAAGGCGTCTATTTATAGCAAGTGGGATGTTGCGGATAATAGATGGAGGATGGTTGCTGTCATGGTGCACGTAGGTTGGTTTGTTATTAGGCTTAGTGAAAGGTCGGAAGATCCCTGTCCTTAGGTCGAACGTTACATCCAAATAATTGACTATTTTCTTGTTAGCATCAATTGTTAGCTTGAGGTTGTTCTCCTGGAAAACCTTACAAATATCTTTCTTGATTAGCTCAATCGTTTTGGCTGATTCGCGAAACGCAGCTAGGCCATCGTCGCGGTATAGACCAATTTGGTTGCCATATTTGTTAGACAGTTGCGACAAAAGATATGTACCTACGATTTCACAGGTTTCAGCACCGTCAAAGCTTCCCAGTGTGACGTCAAACACAGGTTGGTTTTCAGTTCCTTTTTTGCACCATGTAGCGTTATCATGGAAAAGGAGTGACCTTTTAGCTTGGATAATAATATTTGTTTCTTCATCGGAGATTGCTTCAAACTCGGAGGCGAATTCAAGGGCTTTTTTAACTAGGTCAATGGTTATTGACGGGTAGAAATCAACTATGTCGAAGCAAATAAACGAGTGCTTCTCCTGAAAACCAAAAAAAAAAAAAAAAAGGAAAGAAAGGTCTTGGATATAATAAGGATTTAAAGTTGAGAAATATTCATTACAGTTTTAAGGCCGTTAAAGAAAAATCTGAACGTATTCAGTATGTGAAGGGGAGTAATCCTGATTGGAAGTTATGAGAAATGAATATAAGGCATGGATGGGCATGTATGAAGAATTTCTCCAAAGGCATGATGAATATTATGCGCTCTGTTGTCTGACGAGGAACGTGTTAGTTATAGAATTAAATGGTATGATGAAAGAAGCAATTGGCTTGGCGATTTTAAGGCTTCAATGGTAGAGTGGTTTGGAATAGCTTCCAGTGAGAAAAACCCAATCCACCTGGATCGATTGTGTCAAGAAGGTCGTCTGAGCATAGTTTGGCTGTGTCGGAAAGGCTTCGAAGTGAGCAGAAAAGAGCTGAACTTAAAGCCAGGGCAGCATGTCTTAGAAACGTGCACCAATTAGAACTTCAGAAGTTAAGTTTAAGATTGAAAGAAGAAGAGATGAGACTACAGACAGAGGTGGACGTCCTTGAAGCAAGAAGCAGAGTGCTTGATAAGTTTGACAGTGAGGCAGAGTCTGTATTCAGTGATAGCCTTGATATTGATAGGGCTCCGAGAGCTAGACTTGCAAGTTCATTGGATGGTAAAGTTAATTCACATACACATGTTGATGTGTGTGCACATATCGAAGATCATCAAGTACATGTTCAGAATAAGGTACCTGTGTATGGTGATGAGGTTCATGTACCTGATGTAAATGAGAAGATTACTAATCCATATGTATTGCCGCAGATCTTCCTCAGGCACTGGTGAAACAGCTTCAAAGGCCAACACCGGAAATGATGAAGTTTGGTGGTGATCCCATGGAATATAAAAAATTCATGCGACAGTTTCAGGCCAGAGTTGTGAGAAATACGGAAAGTGATGATGCGCGGTTGTACTACTTAGAGCAGTTTACCTACGGAGAAGCAAAGAAGATTGTAATGGCTTTAGTTATCTTGATGCCGAGTTGGGGTACCGAGCAGCTTTACCTGCATTGGAGGAACGATATGGAGATACAGAATTAATCGCAAATGCCTTCATTAGAAAGGCACTAGCTTGGCCAGTAATCAAAGATGGTAACCCTTAGATGCCTTCTCAACATTTCTGGTAGAATGTGAAAATGCGGTAAGATGCGTTGATTCTATGAAAATTCAATTCAAGTTTTGCAGATGTATATGGTTCTGATACAGAAAATACAGAATGTGATGGAGACTGTACGATGGCAATTGTTCCAGTAAGAGTGAGAATGAGAAATAGTATTAAGGAAGTCGTCACATATGCATTTCTTGATCCTGGTAGTAATGTGTCTTTCTGCTCCAGTGCTCTAATGAAAGAAGTGTGTGGGACCGGTCATAAAATGAAGATCACAATTGAAACAATGGGAGTACCACATACAATGTATACCTACGTGGTGGAAGGTTTAGAAATCCTAAGTCTTGATGGTTTGAATATAACAGAATTACCTAAAGTATATACTAAAGATAGGATGCCAGTTTCTCACCATCACATACCTACTGCCAGCGATGTTCGTCGTTGGCCACACTTTTCAGATGTCCATCTTCCACATTTCAACGCCGACATTGGTTTGTTAATTGGAAATAATGTTCCAGATGCATATACGCCAAGGCAAGTTAGAACCGGACCAGCTGGGAGCCCACATGCGACACAGACAGCTTTAGGTTGGATAGCATGGAACGTAATTCGGAACGATAGATCCAGGTCTGGTAAAGAAGATACCTTGGCAGTGAACAAAGCCACTATAAGTGCGATACAAGAAGTTGAAGACAACAGAAAACTAGAGAAGTTAGTCAGAGAATGCATTAATTATGACTTTCCTGAACGTACAATTGACGACAGAAAAGAATGGTTTCAAGAGGACAGAAGATTTATGGTGGTAGTGGAAAAATCCTGTAGGTTGAAAGATGGCCACTATAAAATTAGTTTACCTTTCAGAAGCGACTTCAACTTGCCCGATAACTCTGAAGTAGCTGTACGTCGACTAAAATGTTTAGAAAAGAGGCTCCGGAGAGATTCCAAGCTACATTCTGATTATAACGACTTCATGTCTAAAATAATACAAAATGGGTATGCAGAAATCGTTCCTATTAAGGATTTAGCTAGAGCTGACGGGAAGGTATGGTACATCCCTCATCATGGGGTGTATCACCCCAAGAAACCAGACAAAGTTCGTGTCGTCTTCGACTGTACTTACCATGGGGGTATCACTAACCGACATTCTCCTTCAAGGTCCAAACCTAACCAACAACCTCATTGGCGTCTTATTGGGTTTCCGACAAGAGAATGTTGCAGTCATGGGAGACATTGTATCGATGTTTCACCAAGTTTATGTTCCCAAAGATGAGTGTGATTTTCGTCGGTTCTATTGGTGGCCGCAAGGTAATCTAAGCATTGATCCAGTTATCTACAGAATGACAGTTCATTTGTTTTGGGCTGTCTCATCGCCTTCGTGTGCCAACTTTGCACTGCGTTTGACTGCACAGATGAACAAGAATTTATTCGATCCGATAGTAGCCGATACAGTGTTGGGTAACTTTTATGTTGACGATTGCCTCAAATCGGTTAGTTCAAGTGACCAAGCAGTATCTCTTATTCAGCAGCTTACCACACTTTGTGAAATGGGTGGTTTCAAGTTCTCGAAATGGGTAAGCAACAAGCGAGAAGTACTACTTTCGGTTCCAGCCGCTGAACGAGACAAAGAGTTTGAAAACATAGAATTAGATTATGAGAAACTTTCTATAGAACGAGCTCTAGGAATTAGATGGTCAGTAGGCGCTGATACTCTTGGATTTAAGAATGTTGTACCAAGTCGACAACCAACTAGAAGAAACGTTCTTTCTATAATCAGCTCAGTCTATGATCCTTTTGGATTTGCGGCACCGTTTATTTTACCCGCTAAAATCCTCCTTCAAGAAATGTGCAGAAATAATGTTCAATGGGTCCAAGAATTAACTGGTATCGACTTAGCTAGATGGCAGCAATGGTTAAACAATTTAACAAATCTAGATAAATTGATTATCCCTAGATGCTTTAAACCATGTATTTTCGGAAAGGTGGAGTCTTTTCAGATACACAACTTCTCGGATGCTAGTAACCAAGGTTATGGAATGGTATCTTATCTCCGATTAGAAGATGTTGACGGAAAGATACATTGTTCTTTACTTATTGGAAAATCCAGAGTTGCACCCTTGAAGAAGGTGACAGTGCCACGCATGGAGCTGACAGCCGCTATGTTAGCTGTTCATATTAACAAAATTATTATTAAGGATAAGTTAAGTTGTCAGGTGCATAAAGTTGTATTTTGGACGGACAGCACGTCAGTTTTAAGATGGATATCTAATGAATCTGCACATTTCCATACGTTTGTGGCGAACCGAATTCACACAATCAGAGAATCATCGGAGAGCAGCCAGTGGAGATATGTGGAATCCAAATGTAACCCAGCTGATGATGCCTCAAGAGGTCTCGATTTCAGACATTTGGTACAAAGTCAACGGTGGCTAAATGGCCCAGACTTCTTGTGGAAATCTGAAGAGAACTGGCCTAATATTCACTTGCTTTACCAGTCGGGCAGTGCATCTTGAAGTTGCTCATTCGCTTGATACCGCCTCATGCATTAACGCGATAAGACGTTTTATTGCTAGAAGAGGTACACCCAATATGATACTGTCCGACAACGGGACAAATTTAGTTGGTGCTGAAAGAGAGTTACGGGAAGAAATCAGCAAGTGGAACCAAACCAAACTGACAAATAACCTTAAGTCAAAAAGGTATAACTTGGAAATTTAATCCACCGCATGGTTCTCATTTCGGCGGTGTTTGGGAACGGTTAATACATTCGGTACGGAAAATATTGTACTCACTAATGCATCACCAAATGCATCGATTTGATGATGAGGGTCTTCATACACTATTCTGTGAGGTTGAAGCAACACTAAATAGCCGTCCCATTACTACTGTTTCTGATGACCCAAATGATCTGCAGGCATTAACACCAAATGATTTGTTGTTGACCAAAGGTAAAGTTTTACAACCTGGAATCTTTAACAAAGATGACAATTATCCACGTCGACGTTGGCGTCAAGTTCAACACCTAGCTGATCTCTTTTGGAAAAGGTGGACAAAAGAGTACTTGCCTTCGTTACAAGCACGCCGGAAATGGATAAATCCTAGAAGGAACTTTGCTGTTGGAGATATAGTTTTGTTGATGGAAACCACACCACGCAACACATGGGCACTTGGTAGGGTGCTGAAAGTAATGATTGACAGAAATGGATTTGTTAGAGTGGTCGAAGTAAAAACTGCAACTACAGTACTCCAGCGACCAATTGACAAGTTGTGCTTACTTCTAGAGGCAGATAACTAAATGTTTAAAAGAGAAAGAACTTTTAAATTAAAACATTAATTAAACAATTAATTTGTTACATTAAAGAAAGAAAATATATTTTGCCAAGTTTGTTATAGATAATTGTGGTTCACAATTAAGGGGCCGGTGTAAAGGCCAAATTAAGAAGTTTAATTTTACTATTACTATACTATTTACTATTAAATGTTTATTGTGTGGCTCTAGGAAGCTAAGTTAGCTCATTGTTCCACTTGAGTGACTCCTTGCTGATTGGGCTAGTTAGGAGAGCTCACAGGTGGCATTATTATGCAAATTAGGTCACTAATATCAGACCTAAAGTGTACAAACAAGGCCATACATGGCCGCAGTCGCGTGCTCAAGTTAGTGATTACCGATAAACCGACCGACCGACATAGTGAGCTGTAGAGTCGCGTTGCACGCGACTAAAAGAGGGGGAAAAAACCGTCGCGATGATGACGTAATTTGTGAACCATTTGATTGGTCAGTTTTAACAATCGTAACGTTGAAGAAGAACAGATTACAATAAAGATAAGTTATTAAAAATTAAAAAAGCAGCAAAACAAGAATAGACATTTTGGCAACTTTTTATTAGAGAAGGTATGCAGTAGGCGAAATTAGTTGTAAACAATAATGGTATTATACGAGTCTGTTTATGAGTCAGTTTTGTCTGTATAAAGTGATATTTGTCCTCTCCCTTTTTCACTTCTCTTTTTCTCTTTCTCTTTTATTTTCTCTTTTACTTTTTCTTTTTTTATTCTTCTCTTTTGTCCCTTTTCTATTTTCTTTATCTCTTTCCTTCTTCTTTTTCTTTTCTTATTTCTTCTTCTTTTTTTCTTTTCAAGCTCCGATAATATATACCATTCCTTTATTATCATAAAGATTAGTTTTAATTTGACATATTTTAGTTAATGATACTAAATAAATGACGTCGCTTGCCTCGCCATAAAGTTTCCAGAATAAAGTATGTCAATGTCAATAACCTATAACGTGAACAATACATTGAGATAGGTGCGTAAAAGGCACTAAAACATGAATGGATATTTTGACAACTTTGACATTTTCAATAGAATAAGTATTCTGTAAAGAAGTTGTAAATAATATGGTATTATACAAGACAACAGGTGATATTGTATGTGAAGTTCTGAACAAATATGCAACACCACAAATATGTGGATATACTATTCGGTAACAGATAAATAGTAATTGTTCTAGTACATTTACAGTAAATCTACAATTGTCTTCACCAGACTCTGCTTTTAGCCATTATTTTATTTCACCCAAACAATTCACGTGGACCGACGAGCAGCGAGATCAGCTAAATAGAAATACTGTACACTAAAAAAGTGCATTGGTAAATATGCTCAAATTTATATTGTATCGCTGAAGTTAGCTCTATAGCGTTATTTAAGATGGGGTCTGTCATTTGTTAAATCAACTTGTTTAGTGGGATAGTTTTGTATAAAGTGAAAAATTTGTTTGTCCTTTGTCTCTTTTTTTTTTTTTATTTTCCTCTATTATATTATTTTCTTTTCCTCCTTTTCTCCTCCTTCTTCCTATTCTCTGTTTACTTATTCCTCCTTTTTTTCTTTATTTCTTTCCTTCTTCTTTCTTTTTTATTTTTTTTTAAGCTTTTAAGTCCGATATATATTCCTTTATTATTATCATAAAGATTAGTTTTAATTTTACATATTTTAGTTAATGATACTCAATAAATGACGTCGCTTACCTCGCCATAGAGCAATGAGTTGCATCCGAGTCGTCGTTTGTAACTTTCTTGGCGTTCTGGTATCAATTGAGCCTCTTTGGCAATAGTTGATTAGTTTTGATCGAGTTACTAAATATTAATCAACTACTAGTTATCATGGTTGTTTTTGTAGTATTGTACAGAAGCAATCTTTGACATTTGTATGTATAAATAATAATAAATCACTTCCATCAGAAATCAAATGTGGGTCCACGGGGGTTAATTCTAGACCCCTACTATTCTTACTATATGTAAATGATATATGTAATGTCAGTAATGTAGCTAAGGTAATCTCCTATGCTGATGATACCACTTTTATTCAAATATCTTCAATGAATGGTTCAAAGCAAACAAACTTGTACTAAATGTAAATAAAACTAATTATGTTATTTTTACAACACAAAAAATCGTAATACCGAGACAAAATATTCCCATAAAAATTAATGGTACAAACCTAAAAAGATTAGGTATTAGGTATTGTTATAAACGAAAATTTAAGCTGGAAACCCCACATCAAACATATATGTAATGATATAATATAAGGCCATTGGTATCTGCAAAATTAAAAATCATATTTCCTGTACACATATTAATAAATCTATATAACGCTGATCTTGTCACATCTTCAATATGGAAACCTTGCACGGGGAAATGAATACCCAACACATATTAAAAAACTACATAAGTTACAAACATTTAAATTTTTGTAAACAATTTTAACCTACTCACAATTTATGATTTAAATAAGTTACAGGCAATATGTTTTATGACTCAATATCATCTTCGACAATTACCCCCTCCCTTGTGTGAAATCTTTGATCAAAGTCAAAAAAGCAAAAACCCTTAGAAATTCAACTAAAATGTGCATACCATTCTCCAGACTTGACGCTCGAAATGCCAACAAACATGGCAGTCATTTGATGAGTGTCGCTATACCAATTATTGTTTATCGAAAGTTGAAGACTGTCGATCAGATTTTAAAAATATGGCGCATACGGATGCACAACTTTTGAACAGTTTGGGCACTTTTGTAAAAGTAAAATTTGACACGATATGACTTGAATGAAAAAAAAACCAATCGTTACATGAACAACATGATGAGTGTATACACGAATCTATTTAGATACGCTAGGCCTATTATAAAAATATAAATAATTGATTATTAGATATATAATATAGCTTAGGACGTTAAGATATGCCTCGCACCTTTTTGAAATTGTACACTATATGCATCGCATGCCTCGCACTTTTGGAAATGATAAATGATGCCTCGCACAAAAAATATTTGGCGTGCCTCGCATACCTCGCTCCCCCGCACTTTGTCAACACTCAACTAAATGGACTGTGGCTTGATTGAGAATCGAAAAACATGTGCCTACTATTTTCTTTTTCCGTTCATCGATTCTCAACCAATCATTTGAATATTTGAACAATAGGTACATTTTATTTTGATATTATTTGTGTCTTTGATTTAAAATATTGCATCAACCTACCGAAAAAACGAAGAAAATTTTTAAAAGTTCACCAATTCTGTTCTAGGACATCGTATAATATGATGGGACATGCTTTGTTGTTGTTGACAAGCTACAGCCATTTTGCCTTTCACTTGGAAAACCGATCTAACTGTCAATCACCTCAGGTTGTCACGGAAACTCCAATCAAAAAGCATCATACTTTTTAGATCTCCAAAAATGGGCGGTCATAAACTGCAAACAGGGATTTCCTTCATCATGTTCATGAGGTGGCCAGCTGGAGAAGGTGTTAGTAATCTGGTTGTATTTCATTGAATAATTGATATTTCTGCTAATTTTCAACAGCATTTGATAGAAGACATGTGTACCTTTCCAACAATGTATTATTTGCCAAATAAAATATTAACATACTAATTTAAAAATGGCATTTAAAAATGATCAATTTTGAACTTTATTGTGCTGTGTGTGTGGGACACAGCTGGCTAAAGCCGAGGCGCGAAAAAGAGGAGAAAATACACAAAAACATTAGGCCTATATGGCCTCTATGCCTACTGAGTCGCTCACGATCGACATAGTGCTTCCGGTGGACAAATAGGGTTCATCCTGTTTTTTTTGTCCTTTTATACATCACTTGTGTTGGTCAATTTGAATGGTGGTGGTCACTATTACAATAGAGGAAAATTTTTCCCGTATCCCTACAAGGGAGTGCCCCACCAGAGGTGCTGACCGGTCGTGGGCGACCAATGTTTTTTTACTTTTTTTGGACATAATTGTTGTTGTATGTATGTAGATGCATTTAAATAATAGTCCCAAACTGACAAGCACTCGCTTCTTTTTGGTGTCCTGTTGGATGTAAAATTGTAAATTGTAAATAGGCCTAATTGAATATTGTAAATTGTAATAGGCCTAATTGAATATTGTAAATTGTAATAGGCTTAATTGAATATTGTAAATTGTAATAGGCCTAATTGAATATTGTAAATTGTAATAGGCCTAATTGAATATTGTAAATTGTAATAGGCCTAATTGAATATTGTAAATTGTAATAGGCCTAATTGAATATTGTAAATTGTAATAGGCCTAATTGAATATTGTAAATTGTAATAGGCCTAATTGAATATTGTAAATTGTAATAGGCCTAATTGAATATTGTAAATTGTATTAGACCTAATTGAATTATTGTAAATTGTAATAGGCCTAATTGAATATTGTAAATTGTAATAGGCCTAATTGAATATTGTAAATTGTAATAGGCCTAATTGAATATTGTAAATTGTAATAGGCCTAATTGAATATTGTAAATTGTAATAGGCCTAATTGAATATTGTAATAGGCCTAATTGAATATTGTAAATTGTAATAGGCCTAATTGAATATTGTAAATTGTAATAGACCTAATTGAATTATTGTAAATTATAATAGGCCTAATTGAATATTGTAAATTGTAATAGGCCTAATTGAATATTGTAAATTGTAATAGGCCTAATAGAAAGTCTGAATAAAGACTTACATACAAATCATACAAAGCACCAAACAATGTGAACATTTGGAAGTATAATTAAATTGTAACCATGGTATACAAGCACGATAGCATCTTTTTAAAACTAAAGTTACTAACCAATGAAATAAACGATTATAGTATAATTAAATTGTAACCAATGGTATATCAAGCACGATAGCATCTTTTTAAAACTAAAGTTACTAACCAATAAACGATTATAGTATTATTATAATTGTAACCATGGTATATCAAGCACGATAGCATCTTTTTAAAACTAAAGTTACTAACCAATAAACGATTATAGTATTATTATAATTTTAACCATGGTATATCAAGCAGGATAGCATCTTGTTAGTCGTGTGGACGCGACTCTATAGTTCACTATGTCGGTCGGTCTGTCTGTCGGTCCAGTATCACTATGCGTTTTAGCACGCGACTTATGGCTGTTGGCCTTGTTAAAACTAAAGTTACTAACCAATAAACGATTATAGTATAATTAAATTGTAACCAATGGTATATCAAGCACGATAGCATCTTTTTAAAACTAAAGTTACTAACCAATAAACGATTATAGTATTATTATTATTGTAACCATGGTATATCAAGCACGATAGCATCTTTTTAAAACTAAAGTTACTAACCAATAAACGATTATAGTATAATTAAATTGTAACCATGGTATATCAAGCACGATAGCATCTTTTTAAAACTAAAGTTACTAACCAATAAACGATTATAGTATTATTATAATTGTAACCATGGCATATCAAGCACGATAGCATCTTTTTAAACTAAAGTTACTAACCAATAAACGATTATAGTATTATTATAATTGTAACCATGGCATATCAAGCACGATAGCATCTTTTTAAAACTAAAGTTACTAACCAATAAACGATTACAGTATTATTATTGTAACCATGGCATATCAAGCACGATAGCATCTTTTTAAAACTAAAGTTACTAACCAATAAACGATTATAGTATTATTATAATTGTATTGAATAGGTTAATGATATGGGTAGATTAAAAAGTACTGCAATAATGATAGGCCTATAATAGAAAAACACAGAATGTAACAGGTTGTTAAAAAAAAGGTTTTATGTTCTGTTCTTGTTTTAATTGCATGTTGTTTTTCTCAATTAATAGCCCTATTTTGGTATCAATTAGTTTATAAAGGGCAATATGTTTTTCATATTTTACTTCCTTTGTAGAGCTCTCAGGAAGTCTAAAACATTTTATGTGTGTGACTAAATCGTATACTTGTTAAATAGTGTATTACCTGCACGTAGTATACACTTTTGAATGTAGATAAAGGTTCATTAAGTTTAAAAAAATAATAGAAAACGGAATGATTTTATGGATGTGTAATCATCAATACATTTTTTAAGTTCTTTGAAAAGTTTCGAGGATAAGTAGTCGGTTTTATGTGTGTCAGGTCAATAGCCTATAACGTGAACTGTTTACTATTCTATTATAGTTTACACACAACACAACTAAGCTTTTCCAGTTTATTCAGAGTATACATTTAACAATACATAATATTTATTTCTACTGATACTTTACAAGCAATGCTAAAACTACATATGACATCGCAGTGTGTTGTCACAGGAGCCAGTAAATCAAATGGTTGTTATGTATAGTATATCGGTAAGGATGTAAGTGACATCCGTTAGGTAAATTGTGGAATTTGGGGACAAAATAATTCTCCAGAATTATACCAGCCAAATGAGCGAATACTATGAGTAACATATGAATAGCGCCTGTGTTGAAGTTAGGTGTTGGATGATGCCGGGAATGGCTGGGTGGGAATATTAAAAAGTTTGTACAACTATTGAACGGCTAATTTAGCAATGAAGTGTGCTAGTATGCATCTAAGTAAACAACTAAAACACTCTGAATTCATCAATGGATATTTTAACAACTGTAGAAACTTTCAATTAGTGAAAATAGCATTATCTAGGCCTATATAAATTTTATGAACAATAGAGTGCACATATGCAGATATTACCGAAATAAGAACACAAAAATAAATGTAAAATTTGCTGCACCAAACATTCTCTGAAACAATTGTTATAAACTGCCTTCCCACTAAATTTAAATGCCAAACTTATATATTTATGAATCTCGGTTGGGGTTACTTTTTTCTAATTCTCACATATAAACACATATTTCGCGAGTACTTTAAAAATGATGCCCTGTAATAGTAATTCAATTCTTTATTATTACAAAAAAAAACCAAATTTGATCAAATTGACATCAAAAAAACTAATAAACAACTTAAACAAAAACAATGAATTATGTCTCCTAAAAAAGGCGGAGTTAACATAATTGATAGCAGGAAAAATAATATCCAAATCATGGACGCCAATCAGAAAAATATTCGACAACAATTTCCAGTGAAAGCATTATTTTTAAATAGGCCATAAGTGCGCATCTTCGACTGATTATTGTTGATATAATTAAGCCAACAAACGTAAAATGGTTCATGTATCTGGTCATTGACCGTTCTTTTAAACTGAGAGGCACAAAAATTGTATGTTTTGTCCAGACGTAACCTACTGTAAATGGCAAAAATTAAGTAGAGAATCTATACCACTTACTAAGTAAATACAGAGTTACTTTTGCAATTGCAAGTTTCTGTTATCAAGCAATTATAATATATTTTCATTAGGAATTATCTATTAATTCTTCTTGGCCCACAAAAATAGTGTATCATGTCGCAGGTATTTATTTCCTCGATTGTTGACGGGAAAGTTCTTGAAGCACCATTCCGAAGCATCTTCAAACATTTCTGATCGATACTGCTCAGGCACATACTTTATTTGATCAATAATTGTACTTACATATCCTGAAATATCATACAATGAATGTTTATATGAGTGGAATGGTACAAATAATTCACCAAACGAGAGTTCAATGTTTGTTATTGTTAAAATAGGCGGCGCTGTTTGACTTTACGTTCAGAATTACAGTAATGATCTTAATTTTTTGTGTACCCGAAAAATAGAGGAAAAAGTGTTATTTAACGGTAGTGCGTACTATTTGCACGCCATGTGACCCACAATCGTGCAATCAAATGACAGGAATTTATATTGGTGTTAACTGTTATAAAAATAAATTTATAAGTGTACCCATAGGGCTGGTTGGCCTATTCCTTTCGTTCCGGTGTCATCATCTCCACCCTTACGTTTGATCCGAATTTTAAATATGAAATTTGGGGCCAATATGTGAACCCTTTGAAACAAAATGAAGTGAATATCAAATGTTTATACACTAAATCAATGGTTCATGTCCATGACATATGCTTACCTTGTAATTCATCTTTACTAAAGATATCTAATTCCTCACAGGGTGTATGCAAGTGCCCTTTGACCTCATCAAAGCCTACCGATTTTAACAACTGCATGTTTTCTTCTAGAGTTAGTGGGTAATATTTATTCTCGTACCCCTTCAAGATGAAAAAATGTATTATGTTTTATTTTTCCTTTGTCTCTTGTCGTGACTAGATGAATAATAATTTAGAAAATCTCAATTACAGTATATTATATTTTATTACTGTACCTCAAGATGATTCTTCCATTTGATATGATTTTTCAAGTAATACGGAAGTTCATCATCATTGTGGCCTCGCATTTGATTCATAGTACCACCACAAAGAATAAAACACTCTCCACCTTTGCTTAGGCAGTTGTATACATTCTGCAAAGCCTGTCTTTTGTCTTTTACCCAATGCAGTACATAAACAGAAACGATCTTGCTAAATTCGCCTTTCCAGTTTGGGTGTGTCGCCAGCAGGCAGTTTGAGATATCTGCAGTTTCATACGATATATTTGCAGCTTGATGTTTCTGTTTTGCAACATCTATCATTTCTGTTGAAATGTCAAAACCTAAAATGAAAAGAATTAAACAGCAAATAATTATTTATGTAATTTATTTAATTATAAAAGAATTGAAGAAGTGGCACCGCATCGCGACGTCTTTGTTCTTAAGTTTTAATTCTAGCTCAGACCAAGGATATTTAACCGCTGAGCTCGACTTGTCAAGATAGGCTATCGTAACATACTTTGATCTTCGGTATAGGCTTCGACGAATTCGCACAAAGCCGAGACATTCTAGGCTATGTACACCATACGTTAAGTTTTTATTACTTTTTAATTAGGTGATCATTTTATTCTAAATGATCACTATTGTTATTGTATGAAATTTTTGTTCTTTTTTATTTCTTTCTGTACATATTTTGTGTAACAAATATCTCAAAAAGTTTAATGTCAATGATTACTAAAATTTCACAATGTCTTTCAAATACTTTAACTTAGTTCTAATAAGCTTTTCAGCGTGATCACTCAACCGTGACATCATTTATACCCCATTTTGTGAAATCACATTATCAATCATATTATCTCAATAATTCATTATCACATATTAATGAAATTCACTACACAGAAACTTCAAGTGAAGGGTAAAATATTAGCAAATAAAAACGCACGTGCACGTATGGCTATGCGCGTGAAATCGCGCGTTAAAAATTTAAAAAGCTCAAAATTACGTTTTGATCAATTTAGAGCATGAATAAGGCCATTTGCGTGTTTCAAAAAATTAATTAATTTTGCGCGCGCGATACCTAAAAAGCGTAAAAAATACAATTTATTTACAAATCGCATTCTACTCACAATCCTTAGTACATTCACCAAATTTGAGTCAGTTCCGACTTGGAATAACGCTATACGAGCGGTTAAAAATGACAAAATGCGCAAATAAATTGCATCAAAGTGCTAAAAATGGTGAAAAATAAGGCATTTTTAAAATGAAATAATTCTTTAGAATGCACGATGACCCCCAATTTTTTTAGCTTATTCTGGAAGCCATTGAGTTGTAGATATGAATTCATGTACACATTTTAAGTACAAAATGTTGTGACGCATCAAATGGCCACTTGAATTTTTTTTAAAGTTATTTTTATCTTTCGTCATATTTTATCACATTCAATAGAACGTATCTCTGTTATTTTGTACCCGATTTTCGCTCAAATTTTAGTATGTGATTGCTCAATTAATTGACTTTCTCATGACTTGCCACTATTTTATTTTGATGACGTCATCACGCGTAAAAACTTGAATAACGTAGGTCGTGTAATTTCACCTTCGCCGTAAATTTGAATATCTGAAAGCTGATGAAATGTAGATATGAATTCATATAAAAATCAAGCCTATCGGATGTTGTGACGTTAACATATGGCCAGTTGAAGTTAAAAAGTATTTCTTTAATCTTTTTCGTCACAGTTATACAAATTTCAAAGAGCGCGCACAGCACTTCTACGTGCCAAATTCTCTTCCAATTCTTATATTTATTTGCTCAATTCATTATCTTTCGAAATTGTCATCTTCGAGTTTATTTTGATAATTCCATCATACCAAAAAAATTAGAACACTGTGTGTCCCGTAATTTCACCTATGCTACATTGTATATAAATATACATTATACTGTACATATTGTATATGGCATATAATAGGCACAACTCAGCACTAAAAGCGTATAATAGGATGGCATACATAAACATTTTCTGATCGTATGTTAACATACGTGCATGTAAAAAAAAAATTAATTTCAGTAAAATGATAAAAATGATCACCTATAATTCGTCAAAGTGACGAATTAAATTCTAGTTGTATTTTAGTACTTTGAAAGGTCCTATGTGTATGAATGTTTGAATATGAAGTTTCAATAGGCATCTAATTTTTAAATTTGTTTTGATCGAATTAAACACAATATTTCAGTTTTGATTGTTATTTTAAGTTTTCACGCTGCTGCTCTAGCCCGCTACGTCCCATTAGGACTACTCAATCAGAAGCTAAAGCAAGCAGCAGTTATAGTTCTAAGGACGACAGTTTTGCGAAAATGCTACAGTAGACCCAAAAAACGTCTGGGAAAAGAGTCTATTAGGACATGTCATGCTAAAATTACAAATCCCAAAGCATTTCTGGTATATTCACTGTTAGAGATTCATTGAATTATTATCGAAACAGTCCATTAAAGTTTGTGTTTGTAATAGGATACTTCACACTTGAAATATCTAGGGTGATGAAGTGACCCCCAGACTTGACCTTAGCTATAACTAAAGTGACAGAAATTGAGTATTCACTTCTGTAACAAAAAAATAATATTTATTCACATATAAAAAGAGAAAAGAAACCCCAAAACCATTGTCTGACAGACAATTTAAGTATTTGTTGAGGTAAAATAACTATTATGTGACAATAAAATGACACATTCGAAAACATTTTAAATAAAAAATATTTTTCAATAACCGAGCAGCGTTTTTTGTAAGAAATATTTCTTGTTTATTTCTTTTTTCGTGAATTGAAATTATGCTTACCGTTAACTTTAAAATTCATAAAATCAGATGTTTATACTCACTATATTGTTGTAACAGCCTCTACTGTTGGGCGTAGGTTTTCACTTGAACAATCAAATAAACAATCTCAGACAACTTGTAACGCATCAATTTAAACACTTTATTCAACTCTCAATGGCGATGGCCATGGCAACTTGCCGATGTGATGAAGATCACGATAATGACGCTGATGATGATCAGCTATTGAATAAAGACTGACTTTACTGATGATGATAATGATGATGATGATGATGGTTTCAACTAGAAACAAAAGATAATAACATGTTTGTATTATAACAAGCATTTACGTTTAAATAACTCTTACGGAGCTCCAAACATAACAATAACACTTCCGTGTAAATAGCTCTTGAATAGAGCCGTGCTCAATCAAGCGGAACGAGCACCGTCCGCATCACACTGGATTTCATCCCATGACAACCGCGGGAGAATTGCGAACGTTACAACATTATAAAACAAGCATGAACATGCTTTCAATCTTGGCCACAGATAGGCCTACACTCCACGCACCATTTAGACGGCGTTCGGAGTCAAATTTAACTATAATATAACTTCAATCAACTACTGCATTAATCATAATTTCTTATTATTATCACAATATTATTCATTAGATGATTAAAACTTACGTTTGTGTCTCTTCTAGATAGACCTACGCATAGAACACATTATCTTTGTGAGCGGACATATTAGACAACCTTTAATTATAGAGGGCGCTAAACTAAAAATGAGCCGTAACATCCCGGCCCCTTAAAGGCAATTAAATCGAGCCTTTACTATATATACATATGTTACGGGTAACGACAAACAATAAAGGTAATAAGTCTCTTATTAAGTTCACATAAGCCAAATCCAAATATATCACTGGCAAACATCACACAATGTGCATGTCTAATCATTTCCGTTGACTTCTAGAAGTATGATCTTAGTGATTGGTCTTACTAGAGTTCCAACCGACGTTTTCAATCTCACAGAACGCACCATTCCATCTGAATCATTCTGGAGCACCTCTATCACTTGAGCAAGCGGCCACGAGCATCGTGGAACCGATGGGTCATGAACCAAAACAATGTCGCCAATCGCAACATTCTGCTGTTTTTTACACCATTTCTGTCGCTCTTGAAGTGCAGGCAAATATTCCCGGAGCCAGCGACGCCAGAAAACATCTGCGAGATACTGAGTTTGGCGCCAGCGCCTTCTCACGTAGCAATCGTCTGCAACAAATCGTCCTGGTGGAAGGCTGGGACCTGCTCGCAATAGTAAAAGATGATTCGGTGTTAATGCCTCATTGTCTTTTGGATCATCTGACACCTTTGTTATTGGTCTCCCATTCACTATCGTTTCGACTTCACAGAACAGCATCTGCAATGTTTCATCGTTGATTGTTTGTTCTTCCATCAGCGAGCTGAGCACCTTGCGTACTGTGCGAATGCATCTTTCCCAAACCCCACCTTGATGGGAAGCTGCCGGAGGATTGAATTTCCATTCCACGTGATTCTGCGAGAGGTATTGGTGTATCTGTCCTTGATTCCAATCATTAATGGCCGATCGAAGCTCCTTTTGCCCCATAATAAAATTTCCTCCATTGTCAGACCGGATATGCTTTGGTACGCCTCTCCTAGCAACAAAACGTCGATAAGCATTTAAGAATGAGTTTGTGTCCAATGATGACGCGACCTCCAGATGCACTGCTCTGATTGATAAGCAGGTAAAAATCACTCCATATCTTTTCAGCACTGATCTAGCATTTTTAACCTTAAATGGTCCAAAGCAATCAATCCCCACAAAGGTAAAAGGCGGGTGCGCTGGTGTAACTCTCTCGGCTGGCAGATCAGCCATTTTTTGATGTGCTGTTGGAGCATTTCTTCTTCTGCATTGAACGCATTTCCTACTGATCCCTTTGATCATTGTTCGTCCTCCTACTGGCCAGTAGATTTGCCTCAGCTCAGATAGGACATGATTGACGCCCGAGTGCCCAGTACAGTTGTGGTAGTGTCTTAAGATGAGTATAGTCAGATCACTGGACCTTGGTAGTATAATCTGATGTTTCAGATCTCCACTAACATCGGCCATACTCAGTCGACCTCCAACCTTCAATACACCATTTTCTAATTTCGGGTCCAACCTAATTAGTGGACTAGTTGACTTTATTGTCTTGCCTGTCTCTAAGCTTCTGAATTCCTCAGGATACGAACGCTTCTGGGCACGTCTGATGAGTACCAGTTCTGCTTCCTTCAGTTCATCCACTGAGAGAGGTTCCACAACTTGATTGCTTGTCCTCTTCTGTACTGTCGTTTTCTTGTGTTTAACATTCTTTAAGTTATTCGTGAATCGTAGCACCCAGCCAGTAACTCTTGACAGTGTCTTCCAACTTGAAAACTGTGAAGTTATTTCATCCAGAGTGGTGTTGATTTCGGCCACAACTAACGCTGTTACGCCCTTCACTTCGGGGTCATTCATTCTGAGGGCGAGATCGTCTGGCATCTCTGGCCACTTGGAATCATTTTGTGTGAGGAATTTTGGACCGCAATACCACATTTCACTCGTCATCATTTCCTCTGCCGTCATCCCACGGGAAGCTAGGTCGGCCGGATTTTCAGCTGAATTCAGAAACCTCCATTGGTCCTTGTTTGTCCTACTAAGGATTGCCGAAACTCGATTTCCCACGTATGTTTTGAACCTGGTTTCATCGTTGCTCAGATATCTGAGCACACACGTGCTGTCGGTCCAACACACGGACTGGTCAATTTTAATTTCCTTAAGCTCTTCTCTTATCATTGTGTCCAAGCGTGCTGCTAACAGTGCAGCCTGCAACTCCAGTCTGGGAATTGTTTGAGCTTTAAGAGGAGCCAATCTGGACTTTGCTGCAACAAGGGTGCGGTTTACGTTTCCAGATTCATCCTTCTGGTAGAGATATGATGCTGCTCCGTAACTTGTGGATGATGCATCTCCAAAGCTATGCAGTTCACGACGCACTACGGTCCCAAACTCTGCAGATTTGTAGCATCGTCGAATTCGAATAGTCTCCAACTTCTTCAGATCAAAAAGCCACTGTTGCCATCTAGTCTCATATTCAATTGAGATTGTTGAATCCCAATCATAACCAAGTCGACAGAGCTCCTGCATTAATAACTTTGCCTTGAGGATAAACGGTGATACCAGCCCTAACGGGTCAAATACAGACGAAACAACTGACAGTATACCCCTTCGAGTCGCAGGCTTTGTTGTTGGAGATATGGTATATCCCAAGCTATCTTCACTGACAAACCAGCGAACACCCAAGGCACGTTGCTGGTTTCCACCACATAAAGAAACTGAGTTTGAATCTCCCTTATCTCTCAGCGTGCTCACTAGTTTTCTCGAGTTTGAAACCCATTTCGTGAGGTTAAAGCCTCCTCTTGCCAGTAACTGTTTTACTTGAATGGCTATATCAATAGCACACTGTTCGTCGTCTGTCGCATATAGAAGATCGTCAACATAAAAATGCCTATCTGCTATCTGCGTGATTATTGGATCGTAGTCCTTTCCATGGTCCTTTATCGTTTTCTTCAACGCAAAGTTGGCGCAACTCGGAGATGATCGGCCACCAAACAGGTGCACTAGCATCTGGTATTCCTGTGGTGCCTTCTTCAGATCTCCCATTTCCCACCACAAGTAGCGGAGAAAGTCTGAGTCCTGTTCCTTTACCTTGACCTGGTAAAACATTTTCTCAATATCGGCACAAAAGGCAACTGGAGAGCTACGGAATCTCATTAAAACTCCAACTAATGAATTGGTAAGGTCTGGTCCTTGGTTTAACTTGTCATTTAGGCATACTCCGTGAAACTTGGCAGAGCAGTCGAACACAACCCTTAGCTTTCCCGGTTTCTGCGGGTGTAAAACTGGGTGGTGCGGAAGATACCATTTTGGAATTGATCCATCGATGACCTCCGAAACCTTCCTGGAATATCCCTTGTCCACTAACGTTTCCATAAATTCTGTGTACTTGCTGTGGGTGTCATTACTCCTTTCAAGGCGAGCCTGCAACGTTTTGAGTCGGCGTTCGGCCAATACACGATTGTTTGGTAATGTTGATGGGGAAGCCTTCCAAGGCATAGCAACATGGTAATGTCCATCCTTGTATGTCACAGATTCCTCCATACTTGTTAATGCCTGTATGTCACTCTGTGACATTGTCACCTGATCTGATTCGAGGTCATTGAACTCGATGCTGCAGAATTTTCTGAACTGCTCGTCTAGATTCCCAACGAAGCCGCATGTCTTGTTTTCTTGCCAAGAACTCAAAGGGCCATTTACCACCCAGCCAAACAGAGTTCGAGTGGCATATGGACCGCCATTTTGCATGGCTCGCACTTCATAAGGTTGGTGTACCTCCGGTACATCTTGACCAATTAATAACTCTATTTCTGCAGTGATAGACGGAATATATATTCCTTGCAGGTGAGGCCACCTATCAACTTCTGCCTGGCTTGCAATAGTGTTTGTTGACACTGGTATGGATTGTCTGGTATATACTCTTGGAATCTTTACTTGACTTGATCCATATAGATTTGCCACTTCTAGAGATATTGTTGTCGATTTAGTGACAGATTGACCATCCATTGTCATAAGGTTAAGGTCAACGCCTTTGCCCTTGACACCTAACTTCTGCGCAAGTGCTTCTGTACAAAATGTAATATTCGAGCCATTGTCTAGAAAAGCATAAGTTGAAATTATAGATTTTCCTCCCTCAGCCTTAACCTGGACTGGTACAACTGACAAGCCAATTCTTTGGTAGCTGCCTGCAACTGCCAATGACGTGGACGTGGCTGGTAACGAATGTGCTTGCGTCTCAGGAGGTGCTGCCTTTTGATTTTCAGCAGGCTGTGTTGTGGTATGCTCACCCTTTGGAGGAGAGACTGGATGTAAGAAGGATGAATGCTTTTCTGCACACATCTTACAAAAACTTGGTTTCGGACAAGACGATGCAAAGTGTCCCTTATTAAAACAATTCCAACAAAGCTTCTTTTCTCGTACGAATTTCCTTCTGCCATCCACAGACTTAGCCTTAAAACCAGGGCAACGCGACAGCCAGTGTTGCTCTTGACAATAATGACACGACATCTTGGGTTTGGCTGTGTCGGATGACTGAACGCTAAATGTGGTATTCGAGCGTTTGTTCTTTTGTAGCTCTGTGGTCTCACGAGATACCGGGGTTTTGCCATAAACCGGATCATTAAGCTTTTTGGCTTCTTTCTGTGTAAAGTCTACAATGTCACTGAAGCGTATGGGCCTTTGTTGATTTCGGTGAACCTCCACCACATTTCTCCAACGATCATGCAAGTATTGCGGAAGCTTCTCCATGGTCATCCTTATGTTTTCAGAGAATTCTAACACACCTAGACTCCCAACGCAGAGTGTAGCAGCCTTACATTCCATAAGGAACACTGAAAACTCATCTAGGGCCTTTGGATCATTTGCCTTGATGGGTGCCCAAGATAGCAGCTTTTTTATATATGAGTTTGCGATCACTTCTGGATCCCCGTAACGTCTTTTCAACTCTTTCATTGCAGCTGGATAACCAACTTCCGCTTCCAAGTAGGAGTATCCAATAACAATTTGTTGAGCCTCTCCTGTAGTGAATTGTTCTAAATATGCCATTCTGTCATCGTTGGTGCAGCCACTTTCTATTCGTGTTTTGAATTGTCGCATGAATTTGTTAAAGTCCATACAATTTCCATTAAACTTCTTTATTTCTAATTTGGGCTTCCTCATTTCTACTATGGCGTCGTTAACTCTTTTCTCTGGTTTTTTAGCAGCGGGTTGCTTGACCTTGTTAACCTTGGGTGACACTGCAACTGAAGGTATCCTTGCAGTTTGCTTCACGGAGGACTGGTCATCGCCTGACGATGGCCCACTCAAACTGCTTGCTTCTTCTTCCTCCAAATCTTGACTAAGAGAAATTTCTTCAGCTTCCAGTTCTTCTAGCATCTCTTGTCTGGCCTCTGACCTTGCCATTTCCTTATCTAAAGCATTTCTCTCTTTCTCTTGCTCTAGTTCGATTTCCAACAGTTTGACTTTCTTCTCACTTTCCTGTTTTTCTTTCAGAATCCGACTCTGCTTCTTCAATTCTTCTAACCGCTTCAATTCTTCCTGTCTTCTAGCCACAGATCCCATACTACTACGAGACTTGGATGTCTTTGCCTTCCTTGCCACAGGCTGTACTACTTCCTTACTCAAGAACCACTTTTCTGCTTCCGACTTTCTATTTTCTGCATAAACAGTTTTTTCACAAAACCAATCATTGTCATGATCTTGCAGGGCATCTTCATTAAGTGTGTTGCAATATTGGTCATTAGCCAGGATGAATGCTTCATAAGAAGTCATCCACTTTGTGTATCGTAATCTTGCTTCCGTCACTGGCGGATTCTCATTCATATAGTTTCTCAGCTCCTCCGAACTCCTCTGTAGGTTCTTCCAGGCTATACCAAGAGCTTTATACTTCATTTCGGTTGCATATTCTTGTCTCTTGATAGTGGACTTGCGTTCTCGTTCATCTGATAACGCCATCGTACTTTAGAATATAAACTTGAAACTGTAACAGCCTCTACTGTTGGGCGTAGGTTTTCACTTGAACAATCAAATAAACAATCTCAGACAACTTGTAACGCATCAATTTAAACACTTTATTCAACTCTCAATGGCGATGGCCATGGCAACTTGCCGATGTGATGAAGATCACGATAATGACGCTGATGATGATCAGCTATTGAATAAAGACTGACTTTACTGATGATGATAATGATGATGATGATGATGGTTTCAACTAGAAACAAAAGATAATAACATGTTTGTATTATAACAAGCATTTACGTTTAAATAACTCTTACGGAGCTCCAAACATAACAATAACACTTCCGTGTAAATAGCTCTTGAATAGAGCCGTGCTCAATCAAGCGGAACGACCACCGTCCGCATCACACTGGATTTCATCCCATGACAACCGCGGGAGAATTGCGAACGTTACAACATTATAAAACAAGCATGAACATGCTTTCAATCTTGGCCACAGATAGGCCTACACTCCACGCACCATTTAGACGGCGTTCGGAGTCAAATTTAACTATAATATAACTTCAATCAACTACTGCATTAATCATAATTTCTTATTATTATCACAATATTATTCATTAGATGATTAAAACTTACGTTTGTGTCTCTTCTAGATAGACCTACGCATAGAACACATTATCTTTGTGAGCGGACATATTAGACAACCTTTAATTATAGAGGGCGCTAAACTAAAAATGAGCCGTAACAATTGTTACGTTTCCCAAAAATTGCCTTTTATACATCCTACTTAATTCCGAGATTGATTATATTGAAAGTAGGAAAGGTTTTGGATTAAAGTTTAAGGCTATCAATACGTGTACGGACTATGGGTGTTAGCGTTTTGGTACCCACTGGTGTCTTTTAATAAACATTTTTTTGGCCAATCGGAAATCATCCAAGCGTTTCAGGGGTCGGGCACTGATCCTTTGATCTGGCCAAGCGAGTTAGTGAGTGAGTGGCCGAGCGGTTAAGACAGTGGAACCGTAATCACGTAGCCATAACATCGGCAGGGGTTCGAGGCTCACTCACTCCATGGTTCTGGTGGTAGAACGAGTCTTCTCGGATAAGGACTATAAACCGTAGGTCCAGTGTACACAACTTGCTCGTGTGCACTTTAAAGAACCTAGTACATCTTTTGAGACGAGTAGGGGGTTACCCCGGTGTACTAGTACATCACAGCCACTGATCACCAACTGGGCCCTCTGGGAGATCAGTCTTTGACTGAAGAGGTCACCCAGTATAAAGATAAAACAAACAAGCTAGCTCAGAGTCCTGTTCTTAGATTGCCTTGGTTTTACACACTGTAGATTGACTTTTGGTGGTCGTAATTGTCTGCTATCGATAGAAATATCTACAGTATTTGTTTCTATTATAATCTTCCTATTATTGTATTTGAATGTTCTCTATTCGATGACAAAATTAAAAGTTTATTCTGAAATTTTATTTTTTGGCAAGCCAATCCTAGTAAGTAAATCTGTTATTAATCAGGATGAGTGGAATTTAAATCGTTATAACCACCATTGTCACAATGTCTATGACACTAGGCCTGCACATTTAAATCTAATTATGAGGGGTTTGGGGTTGGTGGTGGTGGTCTAAGGTGGAGTACTCACATAAAGCGCGCATGTGTGCCACGGAGATTACTAGCACACCGCGCGCGCCTCATGTGTGTCCATAACAACACTGGTTTTATACTGTGACAACGAAACATAACAAACGTCAATTGATCTTTGAAAAGCAAGTATTATTGTGTTGCTCTCTTCAATAAAAAGATACTTATATACTGATACCGACTACATCATTTGTTTTATTTTGAAAATACAATGTCCACAACCATTACAAGGTGAGCAAGACTTTTTTGAAAATCTAAAACTAAATATTTTGAGTCAGGGGGCTATACCCACAACCTTATAGATTTAAGGTCGTGGTTTTCGGACCATATAGACTAGGCTATGAATGAGGTAGGTGCCACCCGGAGAGGTAGAAATTCTGATATGACTTTTCTAGACCAGTTTTTTCTGGGGAATCCAAATATATTGGGTAAACGGGCGTGAGGGCGCTTTTTTCAAAATGGCTGCCAGTTACAGTAGACTATGATATCTTGGCAACCACTGGTCATAGAGAGGTGATTTTGGTGTCAAATTATTCGGAATGTACATGTTCCTATTTGATGTAATAGAACATTTTGTCAGAAAATGGCCGGAAATACCTCTATTGACCTTTGACCCAATATCTAACAGATATCATATCTCCGTAACTACTCGACACAGAAAGTTGTAATTGGTGTCAAACTCTCCAGAATATAGATGTTTATATTCAGACTAATACAACATTATCTGTAAAAATGACCGGAAATAACGTTACTGACCTTTGACCCAAAATGCAAGACATTTCTCCAATCTGATCACGTTAATCTTGTCAATTAATTCATTTTGTGCCAATTGGAGGTTGACATTCTCATATTATTTTCTGGACCAGTTTTTCATGTGCATTCCGAATATATGAGATAAATAAGCCATAACAAGGCCAAGAATTTAATTCTTTTACTACATACGCGCTTCCCTTTAGTGTTTCAGACTGTATGTCGTGTATTAATCTTCAAGATCGCTCACATCACAGCAATCTGAAAAGTCTTCATATTCATTATGTGTCTCAATCCATTTAGGCTCCATTTGTTCGTTCCATCCATTGTGTGTACTGTTGTTGACAAAATCATTGACGTCTGCTGATTGCCATTCTTTAGTAATGAAGTGTGCTCTAAGTATATGAAACTCATGTAATCTTGTTGTGTCTGGAAAACTTTCTGTTGAAGATATCATATCTTGCTTGATTTACACTTTTCCCCTTCACTCCATACAATAGTGAAACATACTCTTCAAATTCCTCATACAACTCTTTTGATGGAACATCTGACACTCCAAGGTTGCAGAATGTGTCAACAAATTTTGCTTTTGATATTCCAGAAGCTTCCAGCAGGTACGTTTTCCTTTCCGAAAGAAAGCGGAGTTATAATCGTTACCTGTGAAAGCATGGAATCCAATAAGGGATGATTTCTGCGCTTTTGTTAAATCAATGTCACTCAATTTCAGTACCTTTCGGTATTTCCCAGTGTTTGTATCAATAATTACCCTCTGCCCATCATCTATGAAATGAGATAGTGCAATGACTGGAATATCAATGTCTCCAGAATGGGAACGAATTATTGCTACGCCTTGATTGTTATTTGTTAAAGCATGCTTTGCATGCAGGATGACTTTCGTGTAGGCTTCTTCTTCCGGCTACTATTAAGCTCCGGAACCAATACAACATCTCAGTTAGTAACGTAGATGTATTCTTTGTACGATGAAAAGTAGATAACATCACTCCTCATATCTGTTAGAATGCTTTCTTTCTTTGACACTAGTACACAGCGAATAAGCTCAATCAATCTGGTCTTGTTCTCGCCGTTGGCAAGGAAATTGTTGAAATCACGGGCCAACTTTGATATTGTTGAGCTTACAATTACTTTTGGTGCAATACCGCGTCTGTTTCTCGCAGTGCTCGACCAGGATCCATAACATCATCTCACTTTATTTTCGAATAGTGGGAAGAAACTCGAAATCAAGGCAAATGGGAAAGTAAGAGTAATATAAGCTAATCGGGATGTTTTAGGAAAGCTTCTTGCCACCTCAACAAAGCATGGTAGAATAATTGACTTTAAGAAAGCCTTTGAGTATCCACTTACCCCTGTCCCGCTAAGCCTTGCTAATGCAGATGGGACAAGACGAACAACTCAGAAAAGTGTCCTAATGGAAATTCTCATCGAAAGTTCAACAGATGTTATAGATCCTGGTCGGGCACTGCCAGCAAAGGTTACTGTCATTGCCTATGTTGTTGACTTGATGGCATTAATCAGAACATTTACATCTTACCCTGATACGTACGAGCATCTTGTAGCAAAGGTTTTCAACAGCATCCCTAAAGGATACAAGCGTGTTGATATTGTTACCGATGCATACCTGCCAAAAAGCATTAAGTCTGTTGAGAGAAACATACGCAGTATTGCACCAAAAGTAATTGTAAGCTCAACAATATCAAAGTTGGCCCGTGATTTCAACAATTTCCTTGCCAACGGCGAGAACAAGACCAGATTGATTGAGCTTATTCGCTGTGTACTAGTGTCAAAGAAAGAAAGCATTCTAACAGATATGAGGAGTGATGTTATCTACTTTTCATCGTACACAGAATGCATCTACGTTACTAACTGAGATGTTGTATTGGTTCCGGAGCTTAATAGTAGCCGGAAGAAGAAGCCTACACGAAAGTCATACTGCATGCAAAGCATGCTTTAACAAATAACAATCAAGGCGTAGCAATAATTCGTTCCCATTCTGGAGACTTTGACATTCCAGTCATTTCACTATCTCATTTCATAGGGTGATGGGCAGAGGGTAATTATTGATACAAACACTGGGAAATACCGAAATGTGCTGAAATTGAGTGACATTGATTTAACAAAAGCGCAGAAATCATCCCTTATTGGATTCCATGCTTTCACAGGTAACGAGTATAACTCCGCTTTCGTTCGGAAAGGAAAACGTACCTGCTGGAAGCTTCTGGAATCAAAAGCAAAATGTGTTGACACATTCTGCAACCTTGGAGTGTCAGATGTTCCATCAAAAGAGTTGTATGAGGAACTTGAAGAGTATGTTTCACCATTGTATGGAGTGAAGGGGAAAAGTGTAAATCAAGCAAGATATGATATCTTCAACAGAAAGTTTTCCCGACACAACAAGATTACAGATATCATTACTGCCACTATGTCAGCAGACCCTTGAGTTTCATATACTTAGAGCAAACTTCACTACTAAAGAATGCCAATCAGCAGACGTCAATGATTTTGTCAACAACAGTACACACAATGGATGGAACGAACAAATGGAGCCTAAATGGATTGAGACAGTGATGCCCACTGATGTCCAGGAACTGTTTACACATAATGAATATGAAGACTTTTCAGATTGAAGTGATGTGAGCGATCTTGAAGATTAATACACGACATACAGACTGAAACACTAAAGAGAAGCATGTATGTAGTAAAAGAATTAAATTCTTGGCCTTGTTATGGCTTATTTATCTCATATTACTCGGATTGCACATGAAAAACTGGTCAAGAAAATAATATGAGAATGTCAACCTCCAATTGGCACAAAATGAATTAATTGACAGGATTAACGTGATCAGATAGGAGATGTCTTGCATTTTGGGTCAAAGGTCAGTAACGTTATTTCCGGTCATTTTTACAGATAATGTTCTATTAGTTTGAATATAAACATCTATATTCTGGAGAGTTTGACACCAATTACAACTTTCTGTGTCCAGTAGTTACGGAGATATGATATCTGTTAGATATTGGGTCAAAGGTCAATAGAGGTATTTCCGGCCATTTTCTGACAAAATTTTCTATTACATCAAATAGGAACATGTACATTCCAAACAATTTGACACCAAAATCAACTCTCTATGACCAGTGGTTGCCAAGATATCATAGTCTACTGTAACTGGCAGCCATTTTGAAAAAAGCGCCCTCACGCGAAAGTTCTCAGGTTACAGCCCGTTTACCCAATATATTTGGATTCCCCAGAAAAAACTGGTCTAGAAAAGTTATATGAGAATTTCTACCTCTCCGGGTGGCACCTACCTCATTCATAGCCTAGTCTAATAGTTATTAGACAGACAGAGTAGGGCAAAATATCTTACCGAATAAGATTTGTTTAGTTATATGCCTAATGTAAATACCAAACGCGTATTTCAATTTCAAAGAATGTTTGAAATAAATCACATATTTTAACAAATAATGTGATTATTACAGATCTGGACAGAACGCTGGATCACATCAGCGTGGATCCATAATTAAACGCATTTGGACGGCTGTCCTTGCGCTATTTTGTGTCAAAGCAGACGACGACAGCGATGTCCCATATGAAAAGGCGAAAGCTAGCAGTACTACCAGCAGCAGAGATGATGATGAACACCGCGTGTCAACAAATCAGAAACGTGATTCCAAATCTTCTCTTAAGCATCACAGCGTCGGTAGGGCACCATGCAAAACATCACCTCGAATGATTACAAAGTCTGTTCCAGTAGGTCTACCTCTAGAGGCATATGGAAATGGCTATTCATCAGCACCTGGACGACTCTCTTTAGGAAGCACCAGCAGTAGCTATTATTCGTCTGTTTCTGGACAATTTAGCATTCATTTGGATACCTCTTACAAATATCTCGATTGCATTCTGCCCCAAGTACCATATATCGATTCTTCAATCACTACACCTTTAAAAGAACTCGGAAGCGGAAGTTATGGCCGTGTTGACCTAATGGAAATAAGTCATCAAACGGTGGCTGTAAAAACTGCATATTTGAGCAGCTACGAGGATACACATAAAACGTGGGTGAAACTGTGTATTGAAGCACGGATCATGAAATATCTGGAGAATGATCCAATATTTCCACAAGTGTATGGAGTTTTAAGACAGGAAGGAAAGTGTATGATGGTCATGGAGTATGTGGCAACAGCAGGAGAAGATAAAACAACCACATTAGCAGATGCGCTGGAAACTGGCAACTTCAATGCCACAGAGTTAATTGACATTATACTGGTCGTGGCTCAAGGATTGAAGAAAATGCACAGTCTGGGATTACTGCACAATGACTTGGCATCAAGAAATATACTTGTGTATAATAATGGTTTTAAAACAACCGCAAAAATAATAGATTTTGGGATGGTGTCAGCCATTAAGGAGCCCAGACCAGGAAACATGTACAATAAAGTATTTCAGCATATGGGAGATAGAGTAGCATTTGTAAAAAAATATCCCGACATCGCACCAGAACGCGCACTGCATGCAGCCCATGATTCCACAGCGACGGATGTGTATGCACTTGGAAACGTCATTAACCAAGTTGCAGACACCATTGGGAGTGACCATATGTCAACCCTTAGTAATCTTTGTCAACAGCAAGATCCAAACGCAAGACCTACAGTTGACGCCATAATTAAATATCTAAACATGATTCGTCAAGTTCAAATGCTGACCCACAATAATTTCTGATGTTATATTTTTAATGTTTAAGCAGTTGATTTAATAAATATTTTACAATATTAATTTTAAATGTTGTTGTACTTTTAATTTATATGAGTTCAGAATATACATTTAGGATTTAGTAATTTCTCCAAAATATTTACATGACATAATAAGGTATACTCAAGTTGAATCGAAAATCATCAAGCGTTTTAGGAGACGGAGCCTGATCATTTGATCTGACCGAGCTCAGCGTCCTGTTCAACCTGAGTAGGCCTCCTACCTGGATCTTTACAATGGTAAAAAACTGCTCATACAAGTCTTTAACAACCTGACTTTGTTTCCTCTATAAATCCTACCATTCACGAGTCATGATGATACTACTAAAACACACAGCTTTATATTTAGACATTAAAATGATTTAAAAAAAAAAAATAAAGTTCAGAAATGTTATTTTTTGTTGCTCCATATATAATTTCTACTTACCAATTACCAACTTAGCTTCCTTGCTCAATCTGTACACTAGATCTCCAGTTCCACATCCAAAATCTAATACTTTGTCATTTGCGTTGACTGCTAAATGTTTGTGCAAATAATTTCTGTAGCCAGCTTCCATAATTCCTCTATTTTCAGAATAAATACTAGCTTCTGAAGAATTCATCTTGAAGGATTTACTGACGTCGTATCTATAAGTGACGCAATTAATAATATCTCTAACATAAAAGCTACTAGTTGTAATAATAGTAGTAATACCAACAATCTGACACTCGCCTTGCCAAGATAAGAACTCTAATCGTATTTTGATCTTATGCCTGGCTGCGACAAACATCAACAGTACTGTGCTATGTAATGTAGCCTACATATTCTCCGCGGTGTCAAAAAGGTTAGAGGCCGTGAAACTGATTGTGTCGCAGCCCAGCATCTTGTTGTAAGATTGCCTTGGTAGTACACAAACAAACGATGATGCAAATAAGAAAAAAAAAAAGAAAAGAAGAACGGAACTGATACCTGATATTTTCAGGCCGCACTTTATATTTTTAATTATATATATTAGATATATATATATATATATATATATATATATATATATATAAACACAAGAGGCAAAGAACATTAATTCTAAACCGCCCGGTGATATACTGAAATTTAATTAATTAATTTGAAACGATAAAGATTAGGAAATCTGTGAGAATGAGAAAAAGTCGCCCCAACCGAGACTCGAACTCGGACTGCCTGCTTGATATGCAGATGTTCTAACCATTAGACCACTGGGGCTTTCATGGTATTGTTCGAACTCGATTGGATAACGACTCTTTAACATTCTCGGCGTGGTACGGCGGAACAGCACTAGATATCGTTTCAAATTAATTAATTAAATTTCAGTATATTACCGGGCGGTTTAGAATTAATGTTCTTTGCCTGATTTGTTTATATATTATAAAAGTATCTCTTCGGAGATCCCGCCTCGTGAATAAAAATACTGTAAGATGAGGGCGTATCAATTTGATCTCTGGTGCGCGTGCGTACAACTGAGGACTAGTGCTGTTCCGCCGTACCACGCCGAGAGAATGTTAAAGAGTCCCTATCCAATCGAGTTTGAACAATACCATGAAAGCCCCAGTGGTCTAATGGTTAGGACATCTGCATATCAAGCAGGCGGTCCGAGTTCGAGTCTCGGTTGGGGCGACTTTTTCTCATTCTCACAGATTTCCTCATCTTTATCGTTTCAAATTAATTAATTAAATTTCAGTATAATACCGGGCGGTTTAGAATTAATGTTCTTTGCCTGATTTGTTTATATATATTGTTATATTTCTTTTATTTCTGTCCACCCAGGCAGTACTTGCCAACTCATATGCTATGACTTTATCCAAATTCCCTCACTTGCACTGATGAAAGGCTAGTGTGTTGCCCGAAAGCTCTGCTAACTTTTCTGGCTGTTTACTTTATCGTTTTGATTTAGCTTTTCGCTTGAGTGAGTTGGCAAGTACTGCCTGGGTGGACAGGAATAAAAGAAATATAACAATACATATAAACAAATCAACAGCGTGTTGAATAGTGGGTGGAGACTGAATAAGAATAGAAAACAAAGAAGGTAGCTTGGTAGAGATATAAACAATTTTGGAATGGAACTAAAAAAAGCTAAAATGGTGGTTAATATTGAAACTTAAATTTTGGTAGTCAATGGAATAATTTTACCGATCTGGGAGTATGTTCCTAATGTTAAGTCCAAAAGGTTTTGTGGTTTTAAGTAGTAATTCCCAGTGGTTTTCTTTGTCTTTGCGAGTTTTGTCGCTCCATTTGACATCGTGGTCTATTGCAATAACTCTGAAATTTGCAATCGAGTGACCAGCTGAATTAAAATGTTCGGCTACAGGTTGATCAAGCTTTAATGTTTTGATAGCTGATCTATGTTGTGTCATTCTCATACGGAGAGTGTTTTTTGTTTCTCCGACTGTTTGCCACAAATATTACAGTATATGAGATAAATGACGTTTTTGGTTAGACAATTAATTGATTGTCTTATCCGAAAAATGCGGCCAGTTTGGTTACTCTCAAATTTTTCAGTAGAATCAACCAATGAATAAGTTTTGCAAGATTTGCCGCAAAGGTGACTGCCCAAATTTTGGCTGTCATGAGAGTTAATTTCACTCTTAAATTTGGATCTGACTAATATATCACGAAGGTTGGGAGGTCTACAAAATGCAATAATGGGTGGTTCCGGAAAAACAGTCCTGAGACGTTCTGTGGACTGTAGAATGGGCATGTTTCTCAATAATAGCCCGTAATGGAGGCGGCAACCTAGGGTGGTAGGTTGTGACCAATGGCACTCTGGTCGGTTTTTTTTTGGCTGAAGTGGTTTGTACGTTAGTGTTTGACATCGAGGAATATCTTTTGCTTTCTTTATAGCAGTTTCGATGTATTCCTTCTTGTAATTTCTATTCCGGAGATGTCCGGTTAGTTCTTCGGTACGATTCTGAAAATCTAAATCTGAAGAACAGATACGTCTGTTACGTAATGCTTGACTGTACGGTATGTTTTTAGTACAGTGTCGGGGGTGACAACTGATAGGGAGCAGGTACATATTTTTATCCGTGGGTTTACGGAATAGGTCAGTTTTGAGTGTACCATTTTCTATGGTCACTATAGTATCCAAAAAATCAACACTGCTAGTGGATTTGGTAGGTGTAAATTCGATAGTTGGGTGGGCTGAATTAATATTGAGAAGAAAAGATTCCAAATTATCTTCACCATGGGTCCAGATCATGAAGATGTCGTCAATGTATCTAAACCAAACATAAATTTGCAAAAGATGGCGCCATTTTTGTGCCCATCGCTGTGCCATGAATTTGAAGGTAATGGTCATTTCCAAAAATAAAATTGTTGTTGGTTAAAATCAACATGACCAGTTCTCGTAAAATGAGCTTTAGTAGGCGTTTTGCCTGGAATTTGTATGTAATTTAAAATACATGCGTCGGCTCCTTCTTCGTGAGGGATATTAGTATACAATGATGAAACATCTAATGTAGCCAGAACAGAATTATTAGGTAAATTTTGAATTTGGTTAATTTTGCGGATAAAGTCCGTGGAGTCCTGAATGTATGAAGCGAGATCAGTCACTGGTCTAAGTAAATCATCCACATATTCAGAAATTTTCTCTGTAGCAGTGCCATTGCCCGAAATAATGGGTCTATCAGGATTGCCTGCTTTGTGGATTTTAGGTAGGAAATAAAATCTGCCTGGAACTGGATTGACCTGTGCCAAATGAGGTCCAATCTTAGGATCGATGGAGTGTTTTTTTACCATCACAGAAACAGATTCGGCCACCTTATCCGCAATTTCCGGGGTGGGATCCGTTGTAAGTTTACGATAATGAAGAGGATTATTTAGCTGTCTTAAGGACTCCTCTTCATAAAATTTGATGTCCATGGCAACAGTGGCAGAACCTTTATCAGCGGGTTTAATGACGCAATTTGGCAATGGCCTGCCTCTCTTGTTTTGAGAGATTGTCACGTTTATCTGGACTAAATTAAATATAGTTATAGGCCCATTCTATAATGCCACTTATAGCATATTTTTCACATTAATCAAACGGAAAATGTTTTACTATTGGGCTATTCGGGAATTCAATAAAATTTAACAGTTTAGGAATAGTACTAAGTACTTAGTAGTAAATAAATAACACAATTATAAAATGCGCATACATTATTAAGACATCGCTCCCTGTCTGCGACGTTATACCGTAACCGGCACGTTTGGCGCGCCATATACAAGGTATGAGGTTCTCGTCGACAGCCGAAATGGACCTAAGCCCAAGCCTAGTAAAATATCGTCTCGCTTCACTTCACTTCCGTTTTATTTAATTCAGTGCAGTGCATGGATTAAAGAATAGATAATCCATGGTCAGTGTTGATTCGATTGTATAGGCCTAACTACTACACATCGTTGTATAGATTGGGATTTTGACAGAGGAATTACATTTGAATGCTAATATGTTTCCTTTATCTTCCTTGTGAATTGGTTACGTTCAGAGAGGAAGGCAATACTTTTCTACAATAAGTAATACTCTTCTACAATAAGTAATACTCTATCCACCGAAGCCACCTACCTGTTAAATTAAATCGGTTCAAAGGTGGTACAGATGACTTGGTTTATCTGTGTGTGTGTGGGTGGCTGCAGTAAAATACAGGTCGTATTGGCGGATCAATTTTGGCCACCAAAACAGGTCCAGACTCTGTTATATGTTGCGCAAAATTGGTCATAATATATATTATTTAAAAACTGCCAACAAAAATACAGTAGATGGGTTGGCTATAGACTTTTCGCACTAAAAATCACCAACATTTTGTCTTCATTTTCTAGGGAAAAAAAGTCTGACGATTTTTATAGCAAAATTTTTCCTATTCTGTTTGCAACACCATTTTAAGAGAACGATTAGATACATGATTTATGTTACACATTTTATATTTATGTAGATGTAGGCCTACCTATCAGCGTTGCCAGCGATAAAATTTAAATTATGCCGTATCCTGTCTCAAATAATGCCAGATTGGGAAAAAAAATGCCAGATCCCCAAAATGTGGCCCTAAACAGCGCCACCAACGGTTTTATGTCTAATAAACGTTTGTAAAACCCCAACTGACACAAAATAGGGCCTAAAATTGTATCCCCATGTCGTACAAAATTTATATTTTTAGTTTTGTGAGTAATAACTAATAATTCTAAATATCTGGGGTGCGAAAATGGTAATTGCAAATGACACCAACACCAACCCCCACCCCCCTACCCCACCCAAAAAAAAAAAACCTGTTACACAGGGTTCTAGGACACCTACCCCCTAGACAGTTACCCCCCGGATGTTTACCACCCGGACAACTACCCCCTTAGGACAACTACCCCCCCGGACAACTACCCCCTTAGGACAACTACCCCCTTAGGATAACAACCCCCCCGGACAACTACCCCCCGGACAACCACCCCCTTAGGACAACTACCCCCTTAGGATAACTACCCCCCGGGTAACTATTCCCCGGTCAACTACCCCCCCCCCTCCATCCAAAAGTAGACAAATATATAGGACCGGTTTCTGTAAAAATGAAATCATCTGTTTTTAACGGTGTTTCGAAACTAGAGACCCGAGACCAGAGACCTGACACGAGACCCAATACGAAAAGGGAGACCTATATTTGGGTCTCCCTTTTCGTATATTAGGGTCTCCCTTTTCGTATAGTGTGGTCTCTCTTTTCGTATAGTGGGGTCTCCCTTTTCTTATAGTGGGTCTCCCTTTTCTTATAGTGGGTCTCCCTTTTCGTATATTTGGGTCTCCCATTTTGTATATTTGGGTCTCCCTTTCGTATAATTGGGTCTCCCTTTTCGTATATTTAGGTCTCCCTTTTCGTATATTAGGGTCTCCCTTTTCGTATAGTGGGGTCTCCCTTTTCGTATAGTGGGGTCTCCCTTTTCGTATAGTGGGGTCTCCCTTTTCGTACGTGGGTCTCCCTTTTCGTATATTTAGGTCTCCCTTTTCGTATTGGGTCTCGGGTCTCTGGTCTCTGGTCTCGGGTCTCTAGTTTCGAAACACCCGTTTTTAACCGATTATTCTGTTTAACAGCACGCTAGAACCTAGATGTGCTAGATTTAAAGTACCGTATTTATTGAAAAAACGGCCTGGGCTGTTTATTGTTTAGGTGGTTTTTAGGTGGACATTTATTGGAAGAAAGTTGTTTATTCAATGGGAGGGGGTATAATCTAATGGAAATAGACGCCGATTATTCCATATGATGTTTCATGGGAGTGACATGGTCACCGTTTATTTCAGGGGAATTTATTTAAAGATCGACGTTTATTCGGTGAGTGAACATTGAGGTCAAATATCAAAAGTGATATTATTCTTCAAGTGTACAAAAATACATATATGACAAATTTGAGACAAAAATTAATTCTTTTAAGACCAGTGGTTATCGAAGCATTGTCCTGACGCAAAAATTATTATTATTATTAGCGAACCCAGTCTTTACAGTAAATACAGGGAGTACTATATAATACGTTCGACTATCCTATGATCATGTGTGACAATCTTCAGTTTATACCAGGCTATATTTATGTTCAATCTTTTACTTTTGTTTACAATAATGAATAGTAATTCGTCAAAGTAACGAATTAAAATATAGTTATTAATTCCTATTATACACTGTTGCAGAGTCAGGTTGTTGAATGGTCTGGGTGGTTAGGGTGTTCTAAAGGGATAGTTTTCTGGGTGGTAATTGTCCGGGGGTAATTGTTCCTAGGGGGTAATTGTCCGGGGGGTAGTTGTCCTAAGGGGGTTGTTGTCCTAAGGGGGTAGTTGTCCGGGGGGGTATTTGTCCGGGGGGGTATTTGTCCGGGGGTAGTTGTCCTAAAGGGGTAGTTGTCCTAAGGGGGTAGTGGTCCAGGTGGTGGTTGTCCGGGGGTTAGTTGTCCGGGGGATAAATGTCCAGGGGATGAATATCCGGATACGGTTACGCAGCCATGGAAATTTATAATTTTTGAACTGAAATATGAGAGCTGCTCGATGGCCGGGATCTTTGCACTTAATTTCAAATATGAAAAGATCTTAGCCCACCATAATTAGAAAATAGCAATTATAATTTAAAATAGGAAATAAAAAAAATTATTTTGAGTGTCTCCAGGACCTCAGCCCCACCATGGTTGATAAGAAAATTTGGACAAATACCTACTCGATGGCCGGAAATGGCACTTAATTTAAAATATGAAAAAAAAAATATATTTATTAGTGTCTCCATGATCTTAGCCCACCATAGTTCGAAAATGGAAATTATAATTTAAAATAGGAAATCAAAATATATATTAATTGTGTCTCCAGGACCTCGACCCCACCATGGTTGGGGCTGAGGTAAGAAAATATGAAAAAAATAGAGCTGCTCAATGGTCGGAAATGGCACTTAATTTCAAATATAAAATAAAAATATATTTATTAGTACCTCCAGGATCTTAGCCCATGATAGTTTTGAAAGTACCAATTATAATTTAAAATAGGAAATAAACAAATATATTAAGTGTTTCCAGGACCTCAGCCCCACCATGGTTGGGGCTGAGGTAAAACAAATTGGAAAAATAGAGCTGTTAGATGGCCGGAAATGGCACTTAATTTAAAATATGAAATCAAAATATATTTATTAGTGTCTCCATGATCTTAGCCCACCATAGTTTGAAAATGGCAATTATAATTTAGAATAGGAAATCAAAATATATATTAATTGTGTCTCCAGGACCTCAACCCCACCATGGTTGGGACTGAGTTAAGAAAATATGAAAAAAATAGAGCTGCTCACTCAATGGCCGGAAATGGCACTTAATTTCAAATGTGAAATAAAAATATATTTATTAGTACCTCCAGGATCTTAGCCCACGATAGTTTTGAAAGTGCCAATTATAATTTAAAATAGGAAATAAAAATATATATTAAGTGTTTCCAGGACCTCAGACCCACCATGGTTGGGGCTGAGGTAAAACAAATTGGAAAAATAGAGCTGCTAGATGGCCGGAAATTGCACTTAATTTTATAAAAATGTATAAGAGTCCCTAGGACCTCGCCCCATCATGGTCACTGAGAGGTGAAGAACATTTGGAAATATAGGGTTGCTACGACGATGCAAATGGAACATAATTTGAAATATGGAAAATAAATTCTCTAGAAGAAATTCTTTTTAAAATTAGAGCTTCTAGTTACCGGAAATTGCCATTTTAAGGGTTGGGGTAGGGGTGTGGCCACTTATGATTATGAACTGAAAAAACAAAACCCCTTTCATAATGTTTTCGTTCAATCGTCTCTATATCTGGGGATCCAATAACCTGCATGGTCTCTGAAATAGAGCAACATAATTGGCCAATAGCTAGCCTCTTCGGATTTGTTGTGCTGCCTATATCGCACACACGGTAGTTTTCGAGCAGCCTTCCTATCCGAAGAGTCGATGAAGTCAGAAACGAAAGGATGGAAGAACTATTGTACGGAAAACCCGAACAGATCTGTTTTTACGATATGATATTGTGTAAGGTGATATGTATTAACAAAATATTTTATTTTTGTTCTGTGGTAATATTATTTTTTTGGATGTTCAAAAAACACAAAATTATGCCAGATTATGCTAAAAACGGCTAAATAATGCCGCGGCATTATGCCAGATGCCGTGGGCCTCCAAATAATGCCAAAAAGCATAATAATGCCAGAAATGGCAACTATGCTACCTATTAAATAATATACCTGTTGTTGAGGTTTAAAGATGTATTGTCCCCCTGAAAACATTTTTTTTTTAAATATTTTTGTTGAATAGGCCATTTTAATTGCACATAAAAGTTATTCACTTTGAACTGAAATTGGATCGAAAAAAAAAAATGTTTTACTCGAGAAAATCGTAATTTAAAGCAAAAATTAACCAACCGGAAGCTATTTGTCTGGAAGACAAACGTGTTCCGGTTTAATTTAACCCTTGACCTGAGTTAGCTCATAAATATTCATATTGTATGGATACATCTTGTGGATGATGGTTCTCTCAACAAACAGCCAACAACGCGACGATAGCAATGCATAGAGAGAGAGTCGAGTAGTGACGCGAGACGATCTTGAAGAAAACACGAAAACTATAGCTAGCAGAATACTAAGTAGAACTGCAGTTGGTAACTTTGATGTTGAATCTTATTCATTTAGGTGAGTTTTTGTTTCGCTAGCAGGAGAGGCCTAGCTAGGCCTAGGCCCTAGGCCCGAGTTTTCTGCTACTGTATACTAGTCTACTACATACTAGTAGGCCTAGTACTAACTAGCACAACCACATGGCAGGCAGTCTCGAGTAGCCTTACTGCTGCCTCCTGTTTCTATAAGTAGAGGTAGTAGGCCTAGGCTAGGCAGTACACTACTAGCTAGGGCTAGACCACCACCAGGAGGGATGTATTTTTTTTTTATAATTTTGTTTGGCATCCTGATAAATTGGTTTAATTTGTTAGGATTTCAACTATCTATTCTGCAGAGAAAATTACCAAATAAATCTAAATATTGTTTTGAATGTTTACTGTACAGTATTTTAAAAATATTTTCTGCATCAAATGCAATAGGTTCAAATCAACATTTGCACAATTAAGCATTTTATGCAGATATTTGACACAATTTTCTTCTTTTTTTTCAGGTATTAACATTGATTGAACAATAAGAGCAAGTGAAGTAGTGAGAAACACAAAATGTATCGGCAACATTCACAATTTATTGAAACATTTCTTACTATTAAAATGACACTTTGTAATGGATATGAGCGATCTTAGAAGACTATAGCTGCCGTAATTACTGCCACAATCAACACATTGATATTAGTAGACAAATTGACACAAAAAACAATACAGGAATTCAATAAGATATACTGTAACTGTATATAGGCCTATATATATTTTTTATTAACTCCTTTTGCAATGTAATATTTACAGTAACATTATGAAGTGTAAGTAAAATTGAAGAATTTATTCTGTGTACTGTTGTAGTAGTATTTTTTATTTATTGAATGTTATGTTTACAAAATAATATACTGTACAAATATTATTGCTTTATAAAAAAAATTATACAACATTTTACAAGCTGAACAGGAACATATTGGCCGAATGCAGCATCACAAATATTTTTCTTGCAATATCCAATCATATACAGAGTCTATCATCAGTTGTCTTTATGAAGTACAAATGTGACCTCTGTTCCAGTCTTCATCAGCTCAACGTCTTTAAATAAAAATGTTTAAATAATGATGTATAAATAAGTTAAATATTTCACAAAATCTAAAGTTTTTAATTTCGGCAAAGTACGAAAACCTGGAATTTGGTATTTATAAATAGGTCTAGATCATGCACATTTAGTGCAAAATGTGGGCTAGTGAAATTGCTTGCTTTGACAAATAAGTACACTAACTTTCTATGGTAAAACACATTACAACTAAGACTTAATAAAGAGAAAACAAATATTTGACTTACTACAGTACAGAGTTACATGGTAAAGAACAGTAGTTTGTGTGGTAAAATGGCTAAGCTGGCTTTTCCCCTCTGTCTACTTGTACAGTGCTGCTGGAGGAAGGTTCTTAACTTCAGGCTTGTAAGTTGTATTGTAACCATTTTCCCTGAAAAAATGTTTGTTTTATTTTTATCATAAAAACTAGTTAAACAAGATTCAACTGTAAATTATGTATATGGTACAGCAGGCTGGCTGTATTTTCGGATTGATGGCCTAGCCTAGGCCAGTCTATGAAGAGTACAATGTATAGGGCCTAGCTGGGCATTTTCTGCAGAGACCCGATTGTCCCAGCAGCCTGCCTCCTCTACTACTAGCCTAGGCCTATGCATGTATTATTCTAGGCCTAGCCCTGAAAAAATCCCAGGCTAAGTTAATTAATTACCTTCCTGTTATTACAAACGTCTGTCTAGTTTGCGTTATATATATAATTATTATATTTAAAATAACCGTCTAGGCCTACTTACCGACAAATTAACAGCTTAGCTTTACATACGATCAGGGGAAACCCCCAGTCGAGTCGCGTCGATCTGTGGGTGTTGTGTACACAACGTGCATCTTCCATGTTTGTTAGATCAGATCCCAGCTGTGTCGATGCTCATTAACATATCATGCATATTTATGAGTTAGCTCTATCGGCCTAAATTTTGAGCTGACAAGTTGGGAAAATTGATTAACTTATTTTGCTTTTTTCTTAGCGAAATTAATAATTTTTTTCGGATTTTTTTTCGGCGAAAGTGAACAACTTTATTATAGCTACAATATGGTCTATTCAAAATTTGATTTAATTGATCTTCATTTTTCATGTTTTGGGGGACAATACAACTTTAATGGAACATAGGCTACGTCAGGAACTGTTTAACATCAGATTCAGTGCTTCTCCTCAAGGTAAAATAATACTGTACAGAAAATGTTGTAAAAAACTCTCAGTCAAGAATCTTTTATAATGTTTAAATATAAATACCAGGATGAAACAAACTTCATTTACATGCTCTGTATTTGTTTAAATTTAATACAAGTAAAATATATTTATTAATACAGTAAATGATCAAAGATATTTCATATTTTAAACTGTGAAAGATAGGTATCATATATTTCATTATAGAAATTAGAATTTAATTCTTGGGGGTGTGGAATTTTCTAGCCAGATCCAGCAAACTTGAAGATTTAAAGACCTGGTTCATTATCCTTATACATGGTAGAATCACCACTTATTTTTACATGTTTTTTGTGCATGTCTGTATATACAGATCTTTAAAATTGGTCGTTAATTCTAACCATCTCAGACCCATACTGCAAGAAGACAGCATCCATTTGACATCCAATATTAGACCTATACTGCAAGGCGGCATCCATTTGTAGTCTGATATCAGACCCATACTGCAAGAAGGCAGCATCCATTTGACATCCAATATCAGACCTATACTGCAAGGCAGCATCCATTTGTAGTCTGATATCAAAACTATACTGCAAGAAGGCAGCATCCATTTGACATCCAATATCAGAACTATACTGAAAAAGGGCAGCATCCATTTGACATCCAATATTAGACCTATACTGCAAGGCAGCATCCATTTGTAATCTGATATCAGAACTATACTGCCAGAAGGCAGCATCCATTTGACATCCAATATCAGACCTAAACCACAAGGCAGCATCAATTTGACATCCAATATTAGACCTATACTGCAAGGCAGCATCCATTTGTAGTCTCATATCAGAACTATACTGCCAAAAGGCAACGTCTATTTGACATCCATTATCAGACCCATACTGCAAGGCAGCATCCATTTGACATCCAATAGCAGACCTATACTGCAAGGCAGCATCCATTTGTAGTCTCATATCAGAACTTGCTGCAAGAAGGCAGCATCCATTTAACATCAAATATCAGAACTATACTGCAAGAGGGCAGCATCCATTTGACATCCAATATTAGACCTATACTGCAAGGCAGTATCCATTTGTAGCCTGATATCAGAACTATACTGCAAGGCAGCATCCATTTGACATCTAATATTAGACCTATACTGCAAGGCAGTATCCATTTGTAGCCCGATATCAGACCTATACTGCAAGGCAGCATCTATTTGTAGTCTCATATCAGAACTTGCTGCACGAAGGCAGCATCCATTTGACATCCAATATTAGACCTATACTGCAAGGCAGTATCCATTTGTAGCCTGATATCAGACCTATACTGCAAGGCAGCATCCATTTGTAGTCTCATATCAGAACTTGCTGCAAGAAGGCAGCATCCATTTGACATCCAATATCAGAACTATACTGCAAGAGGGCAGCATCCATTTGACATCTAATATCAGACCCATACTGCAAGAAGGCAGCATCCATTTGACATCCAATATCAGAACTATACTGCAAGGCAGCATCCATAATTTGTAGTCTGATATCAGAACTATACTGCAAGAAGGCAGCATCTATTGGAAGTCTGATATCAGGCAGCATCCATTTGACATCCAATATATACACCCCATTATCACAATCTTCATGTAGACTTGATTGACCAGTACACCTTGTCTTTAATGACCTCTTTCTTAGGGCCTAACTTTAACATGACCTCTGTAAGACGTTTAACAATGTCAGTGGGTGACATGCCTGTTTTTTTTGGATTCAGTTTATGCAATAGATCTTTTGTAGTCATTGGTTTTCTCATCAAATACCTCCTCACAACATCCTCTGTGATGCGGACCTCACTGCAAATAGAAACAATAATTATTATTAGATTGCTTCAAGGGTACATTCTACATCCTTATAAGGTGGTATCAAATATCTTATCAAATTAACATCAGTATAAACATATTACTTTACAGTAAACTTTTATAGTTTTGATTTGACATAATTTTATGAAGGTGCATGCAAGCGTCTTTGAGCACTTTTTTAGTGGCATTTTGATGACGTCTTAACACTGCAAAAGTTTAACAAAATCATGTCGGAAAAATTGAATATAATAAAGTGAACTTCAGTAAAATTATATTTGCAAACTGTGAATTAATGATTTTTATTGGTTATTTTAAAATAAAGCTTTTACACGTGGGCTTCGTTCACTCAAATCTAAAAGTCCCTAATAACTCACCCTGGTTGCCCTTTCAATGGCATAGGGCTTTCAGTGCGAGGTTTCTTGGAAGGAGGTCCAGGTGTTTGTGATTGTGATGATGACCCTGCATCACCTTGTCTTTTGTTTGATACACCTGGAAAGGAATAATTAAAAAATCTAATCTATATTCTATTTTTGTCAAAATTAAATTCAAATATGTTTTGCATATCTATTTCAATCATTGAAAACTTGAACAAAATTGTTGGAAAACTTGAAAAAAATAGTTGGAAAACTTGAAAAAAATTGTTGGAAAACTTGAAAAAAATTGTTGGAAAACTGTTAAGTGGTTTTATATGTACACAATTACACATGGCATAATGCCTTTTACATGGTAGGTTATTCTGCAAGATTAAGTATATCCAAAATCAAAATGTATAATAATCATATTGTGTACAATAATTTAAATATTTAACTTACCTTTGTCCTGTAAACGTCCAGCAACCTGCGACAGTGTAGTTGTTGTGTTATCTGCAGTTAAGGGTGTACCAGGTCTGCTACTGTTACGACTTGAACTCTTTGAAGACTTTCCACTCGTTTTCTTAACCTGAGTTTTATTCTGTAAAAAACATTCAAAATCAGGAGACAGGAATTGATCTAATGCTATAACTCTGCACTAAATTTTACTGTAAAATATTTAAATGATCAAATGGTATTCAAAATACTAAGACTAAGCAGGAAAGAGTGAAATTACTCTTTCTTTCACTCTTTCCTTGGACTAAGCAAATTCTGGACAAGTCTACTTAAACTTTGACCTACCTGCATAAAGACTGCCGACTGTATCTTTGAATCATCGATATCACTATCATCAGAATCAGATCCACTTGCACTGCTCCCATCTGTAATAACATTATTAACAAAACTTAAGAAAAAAAACTTTATTTAAATCTAAAGACAGAAAGTGCAATAATCTAGTTGTATAAGGGATGATTCCAAATATTTGTTAAGCTCTGTCTACACTATTAAACTTTTTGTGACAAAAAAAAATGTCATTTGCCCATATTATATGGATATGATCACATCTTATCAATATTTGGGCACATATCACAATTTTTGTCAAAGTAGTTTGATAGTGTAGTCTTGGTGACATCTAGGGTTATCTTTTAACTTCTTTGATAGTGTAGACTTGGTGACATCTAGGGTTATCTTTTAACTTCTTTGATAGTGTAGTCTTGGTGACATCTAGGGTTATCTTTTAACTTCTTTGATAGTGTAGACTTGGTGACATCTAGGGTTATCTTTTAACTTCTTTGATAGTGTAGACTTGGTGACATCTAGGGTTATCTTTTAACTTCTTTGATAGTGTAGACTTGGTGACATTTATGGTTATCTTTTAACTTCTTTGATAGTGTAGACTTGGTGACATCTAGGGTTATCTTTTAACTTCTTTGATAGTGTAGACTTGGTGACATCTAGGGTTATCTTTTAACTTCTTTGATAGTGTAGTCTTGGTGACATCTAGGGTTATCTTTTAACTTCTTTGATAGTGTAGACTTAACTTCTTTGATAGTGTAGACTTGGTGACATCTAGGGTTATCTTTTAACTTCTTTGATAGTGTAGACTTGGTGACATCTAGGGTTATCTTTTAACTTCTTTGATAGTGTAGACTTGGTGACATCTAGGGTTATCTTTTAACTTCTTTGATAGTGTAGACTTGGTGACATCTAGGGTTATCTTTTAACTTCTTTGATAGTGTAGACTTGGTGACATCTAGGGTTATCTTTTAACTTCTTTGATAGTGTAGACTTGGTGACATCTAGGGTTATCTTTTAACTTCTTTGATAGTGTAGTCTTGGTGACATCTAGGGTTATCTTTTAACTTCTTTGATAGTGTAGACTTGGTGACATCTAGGGTTATCTTTTAACTTCTTTGATAGTGTAGACTTGGTGACATCTAGGGTTATCTTTTAACTTCTTTGATAGTGTAGACTTGGTGACATCTAGAGTTATCTTTTAACTTCATTGATAGTGTAGTCTTGGTGACATCTAGGGTTATCTTTTAACTTCTTTGATACATCTAGGGTTATCTTTTAACTTCTTTGATAGTGTAGACTTGGTGACATCTAGGGTTATCTTTTAACTTCTTTGATAGTGTAGACTTGGTGACATCTAGGGTTATCTTTTAACTTCTTTGATAGTGTAGACTTGGTGACATCTAGGGTTATCTTTTAACTTCTTTGATAGTGTAGACTTGGTGACATCTAGGGTTATCTTTTAACTTCTTTGATAGTGTAGACTTGGTGACATCTAGGGTTATCTTTTAACTTCTTTGATAGTGTAGACTTGGTGACATCTAGGGTTATCTTTTAACTTCTTTGATAGTGTAGACTTGGTGACATCTAGGGTTATCTTTTAACTTCTTTGATAGTGTAGACTTGGTGACATCTAGGGTTATCTTTTAACTTCTTTGATAGTGTAGACTTGGTGACATCGAGGGTTATCTTTTAACTTCTTTGATAGTGTAGACTTGGTGACATCTAGGGTTATCTTTTAACTTCTTTGATAGTGTAGACTTGGTGACATCTAGGGTTATCTTTTAACTTCTTTGATAGTGTAGACATGGTGACATCTAGGGTTATCTTTTAACTTCTTTGAAAAGTATATTCATGCAGCACGTTTTTCAAAAATCTGAATCATTTTTAATTGTACAACTAATCTTAAGTGTGGTTCTCACTAGAGACGCAAAACAAAGACGTAATGCAACGTAAGTGATTTGACCAATCACAAGCAATGGATTATTCAAATAGTAGATTGTCATTGGTCAACTTGCTTTCATTGCGTCTATGTTCTTGCGTTGCGTCTCTATGGGTAACCAAGCTTTAGTTCCCACCTTCTTTACTTTTGTCCTCTTTATCTTTATTCTCTGCATCCTCTACTTCTGGTTCTTTTATTTCTTCTTCTTCCACTTCTTCTTCACTTGATACATTGATCTCTTCTATCTCCTCATCTAAACCACGTTCTTCATCTTTTCTTTGTTCTACAGTTTCTTCTTCATCACTACAGCAAAATAATCAAATCAATACAGTATATTCAAAAATAAAAATTAAGTTAACAAAACTGGTAGGTAAAGTGTGACACTGACCTAGACCCATAAACCTACTGTAGAAAAAATGAATAATAAACAGAACAATAATAATACAGACATTGAATTGAAAATTACAAATAACAATTTAAAATTCAACATTATACTGTACAAACATGTAAACTTGTATGTCGATTAGATACCTAGATTTTTCTGATAGATAATCTTTTTCTTGATCATCGTAATCATCAACGTCACTTTCTTCACCTGCTTCTTCGCCCCAATCTTTCTTTTTTACTCTGTATTTTTTCTTTGAGTTCTTAGCTTTCTTTTTGGCCTTCTTTTCTATTAAAAAAATATGATTCCACTTTATAAAATTGTCACATCCATCATAACACAATTTGTAATCATACACAAATATTTATTATTCATATCATATACTGCGCATTATTTTCTGTAATGACTAAAAGTACTATTGTATGGATAGTGGATAAATCGAGCATCTTCAAGACTCCATTCAAGATGGATTCATTGAATAAAGGTTTACTTTACAACAGTAACAGTACAATATTTTGTATTTGTTGAACGGCGTTAATATTTTCATTTGTTATAAAACTGAATGTTCTACTGTACTATTCAGCTCCGCCTATCTAATAGAACAACCAATCTTTTAACTCGAGTGAGTGGCCGAGCGGTTAAGACAGTGGAACCGTAATACATACCCATAACACTGGCAAGAGTTCAAGGCTCACTCGTTCCATGGTTCTGGTGGTGGAACGATTCTTCTCGGATGAGGACTATAAACTCTGTACACATCATGCTCATGTGCACTTTAGTGCAGAGTAATAGTAGGTGGCACTGCACACACACAGCCACTCATCATAACTGGGCCCGCTTTGATTGAAGAGGCCCCTAAGTATAATGAATAAATAATTATAATAATTATAATATAAAATGTACCTTTTGCTTGCTTTCTTTCAGTATCATCAGAATCATCGTCGGAATCATCATCATCATCAGATAAAAAGCCTAAGTATTCATCATCTTCAGTTATTGTCTAAAGAATAACATATAATAACAAATCACAAAATATCAACCAGTTATTATATAATAAAAATAAATTGTATGAATAATGGATTGCACCACCCTGCCTTAAGGACTTGAATCAACTTAAACATTAATATAAAAATTACTTTACAAGTGAATCTTTCTTTCGTGGAGCTTTGGATTTTTCTTCCTTTTGTTCGTCTTCCAATGACCCATCTTGTTTTATTCGTTTCTTCACCATAACAGAAAAGAAATTTAATGTTTTGTCCCTCCTGCAATAATAACATTAAAGACTATAAAAATGATATACATAAAAAAAAGCGTCTTTGGTATGACCTAGGACTAATATCGTGACGTAATTTCCCGCATGATTGCAATAAAAACGGTACTGGGTTTGGTCTATTTCTGCTCCTAACTACCTGTAGTCATCCATTCATAGAAGCAATGATGAAGCAAGTCTACCTAGTGGCGACTATACAAACTTTAGTTGATAAAAGATTGAAATGTTTTGTTAGAGATATAGTAGTATAGGATGTTTCATTATAGTGTAACATTTTTGTAGGCCTATGTCTATTAGATTAGTTTGATATGTGATGGATTAGTTAATTCATTATACATCATTAAGATATTGTTTTATTATAAATATCTATAGAAAACAGTGATATGTGTTAGTTATAAAGCATTTCATATTAAAAAAAATGTTGGTCTTCACAAATCTACGCTACGGAAAAGGGTGATAAAGCACAATAAATGAAATAATGTAATTACAGCAGTTTTTAGGTTGTCACAAGTTGAAAGCTCCCACCAAGATGTGAAGGATGGGACCAACAGGTGGTAAACACCTCTAAAACGGTCCAGTCCCAATTGCATAGTGGCTTTGAGTTATAGTGGCTGTCATGTACTAGTACACCGGGGTAACCCCTTACTTGTCTGCCAGATGTACTAGGTTCTTTAAAGATAGATGTGTACACTAGACCTACAGTTTAACGTCCTTATCCAAGAAGACCCAATCTACCACCAGAACAATGGAGCGAGTAAGCCTCAAACCCTTGCAGATGTTATGGGCTATGGTACGTAACTACGGTTCCACTGTCTTACCCGCTCTCCCACTTATTTAGCACCAAGGAAAAATATAGTTAGTTATTCAACAACTAATTTAATTTCTTTCTTTACCATATATCCAGGCCGGACTTATTTTAACTCATTTCACTATTACAAAATTAATATTGAAGAACTGACCTCCCAAATTCTTCTTCAGCTTCCTCATCATTTAGAAATTTATATTGCACCATAGGAGTAAATTTATACCAGGATTTAACAGGTGAGGCACAAAATGATCCATCTGCCATTTGGGTAAAAATATAGTGACTAGCGTTATCGTTTATTCCCCCTTCTTTTGTGCCTTTATACCTTTAAAATTAAATAAAAGTATAGATTAGATTGGATAACTACAAAAGCTAACTAGCTAAACAATAGTATTATTCTTCTACATAAAAATGTTTTTGTCTGTGTGATTAGGCTTAATTGCAACCTTAAATACAATGTGAAAAATGTAATAGAGCGTTTTGAAAGATTTTAGGCTGTTTATTAATTCTCAAGTTTGCTCCTGAACATCACAGTATTTGACATTAGAAATTAAGAAAGAAAATTTACTAAAATAATTGTTACTTTTTGCCTCCTTTTTCATGTTGTTTAAGTATCCAAGGTTGGTCTTCCTCTTTGTATTTTTTGGAAATTATTCCATATTTCTTTTTTCTTGCCTCTTCCCTTCTCTCTCTTCCGTATTCACTTCCTTCACCAAACTTTGGCATATCGTTTTGGTCTTTAAATTTACCCAAATTATTTTCCCGAAGCATAACACCCTGAAATGAAATAGTATATAGTATAGTTATATTTGTAGTGATATAATAAACATTATTTAGATTTTAACATACTTCAAGATGCGTTTATTTCTTTATACAGTCAATTTTGAATAAATTTTTAAACTGAGTCTTTGTATTAAACGTTGGTTGTCTTTTAAAACTGTTAAATTTATGTATACAGGTACAGTGTACTAAAGTAGCATGTTTTGATATTTTTTTGTAAAAGCAATTCTTTCAGTTTTCGCTGAATTTGGTATTTACAGTAGATGTTTTTACAGCCAAATAAATACATTTTGTAGCAATCAACTTCAGACTGAATACTGTAAATTAAGCTCTGTCTACACTATCAAACTAGTTTGATGAAAAAGTGTGATGTGCACAAATATGGTAGTGATATGCCCAAACATGGTAGTGATATGACATCATTTTGTTAAAGTCTGATAGTATAGACAGAGCTTTAGAGGATTGTTTTACATTGATGAGTATGTATACTAATACTTTACAACCAACCTTTTTCCATTTGGTAAAGTCTACTCTATCACCAGAATTGAACTTCATTACACTGTACATTTTATCAGCATTCCTAAAACCAAAAATAGAACATCAGTACTCTTGACTATTACATAGGCATAGGGTAATTTCCTTTACAACACGTACTGTACATAACAATTTCAAACTAAATAAATAAAAAAACTTTTCAGTTAAAAGATGAACTTCTAGTTACTGTACAACTATTATAAATACACAATATAATACATGACTTTAGTTTGAGTTTTTATACAATTCAAGAGGTGGGATATAACTAAATGAAAGATTAAGAACCTGACAACAATCAGGAATTATTTTTCAATTTTAAGGTTAATTACTCAAAAATAGTTCATTATTATTAACTTAATATTGAAAAAACTGAAACATAGTATACCAATAGGACTAGGTATTATGTTAAGACTTGGAAATTCAAAGCACTTTACTGAATATAACCTGTAAATAATGTTTGACTTAATCACTGCTTACACAAACAGTGAAAACATAGAACATAGAAAAAACAAAGCACACGGGCAGAGAACTGGATCATCTCAATAAAGTTTAGGTATACGTCTATCTATATCCCTTACTTCACCTAACCCTGAATAAATAATATTACAGAAAGAACCACACCAGAAAGTGTATATTACCTTTGTACACGAACAACATACTCTTTAAAGTCTTGTTGTGCAGGAGGTGCATTAGCTGATCTCGATATACCTGGCTGTGTGGTTGGCAATAAATGAAAACAAAAATAATTTGTAAACTTTACAAAAATATTTACTTATTTACACAGAATCTTCTACTAAGCAAGTATACAATTATCAGCATATAAATAATATGAAATACTGTACTGTAAAAGTGTAAGTAGCCTATAAAATAATAATGTATCACATTCAGTTTACAGTAGTCAGTAAACTCTTTTTGCCTATTGGTTGGGTAACTAGAGGGCTTACAGTATATAGGCTGGGCTGGCCTGGCCTCTAGAGGAGAGTATATGGCCAGCCGGGCGTAGGCTTGGCCTAGCTATCTACGGTGCTAGTCAATCCATACCTAAACCAATTCGTACCAAAACCAACCCATACCTATACCAACTCGTACTCAAATAATTCGCCAACTCGTACCCAAATAATTGGTCAACTCGTACCCACTTTGGCTAACCTGTACCCAAACCAATCTGTAGTCATAAAAACTTGTACCCAATTATTTGGCTTACTCGTACCCATTGGCTTACTTAATAGTCCCAATTTGATCGGCACAAAACTAGAGGTACGCTTTTGAATTTGCCGTGTGAATATTTTTATTTAAAAAAAAAAAGGATTTCATCGCCGACATGATCGTTTTACATGCAGGTATTTTAGTAAAATTAAAACGCTACATTTTGACCATGGAAAAACCATCATACAGTATCGTGTGCAGGCTTTTTAAGAAGGGGAATACCAGACGGTCAGCAGAAACACGTAGCAGCTGTGAGGAAACAGCTGCCAGAAGGAGCAGCTCCGATTGCTTTCAGAAATTGTGAGTCGCCTTTTAATCAACAGCACAATGTTTTTTACTGATTGATTTCCAGGCTTATTAATCAAATGTTTATTGTAATACTAATAGTAAACTGAATGTTTATTAATAAATTGTTTTACATAATTTTTTGCATATAAAATAAGACACAGACTTAGCCTACGTTCCCAATAAAATATTTCACATTTAAATATTTATGTACTGTTATTATTAAATGACATTATGCCGAATAATATTATATTTAAATCTGAAACTATGTTTACAAATTGTCATTTTTAAGGCACACATCTTTCTCATCATAGATCTGTAAAATAAAAAATAAACAAGAAATATTTCTTACAAAAAACGCTGCTCAACATTTTAAAATTAATCATTGTTCTTTCTTCAGATATATTTATAATTAATTATTAAAATCGCAAAAATGCTTATTTAAAAATGGTCAATTTTGAACTTTAATGTGTTGTGTGTGTGTGTGTGTGTGACCTCAACCTGTAGGCATGCAACTGGATATCCTCTAGAGACAACGTGACTTTACGGCGGTACATGAGAAAATTCTTCCCAGTCTGTTGATTCGCGTCAACCAATCAAAGGGCGAGAATCCAAAATCGTTCAACCGTGAGCCCTCATAGACTCTCTTTTCCCAGACGTTTTTTGCCTTGGGTCCAGCAGCTGGGACTATAAATTACGCCGTGGTTAGGATTCCGGCACCGGAACTCAACTGCCCAGCGTTAGGGAATCAGACACGCTATTGCGCATGCCCAGAGCGAGGTAATCGGGGCGACTCTATACTTATCAACAGCGATGGATCATTTCATAGCTGCGCCACACGGCGAACTAGCCTAGCCTAGATGCCTACTAATATGGGATCCACTAATCTAGGCTAGGGCTACCAGTTAGACGTGACCAGTGGGCCTATAGTATTTATTTTGTAATTAAAAAGTGGTTGCTTCATTCATATATAAACTTCATATCATTATGAATTATATAATTACATGACTAGTTTTATGATTTTTCATAACGCATTATAGTTACTCTCTACATAACAACATGCAATCACAAGTTGATTTGTTGACGGCAGCCACCGCGTGAATGTGAAAAAACTGTTCGGGAAGTCAGGGTCGCAACGCTAAAAACAGCATTACGATTCTTAGATAGATACTGATACTTATTAATATAATTATTTTAACGCGTGGCGTAGTCGTATTTTAATTATTAATTCATGTATGGCATAGGCCAAGTTTCATCCATCGCTCTCTCGCTCGCGCAACGACTATCTAGGCTACAGTAAATCCCTATAACACTCCGACTCTCCGTGGTGTGTGGCACACTATAGTGCAAGCTATAATTCACTTCCCAGAGCTATGAGCATGCGCAATAGTGTGTCGGATTCCCTAACGGTGGGCAGTTGAGTTCCGGTGCCGGAATCCTAACCACGGCGTATAAATTATAGTTATAGAGTTTACAAAGTCGCAAAACTGTTGGCCTTAGAAAGATACTAATACTATAACTGCTGCTTGCTTTAACTTTAATGAATAAGTAGTCCTCATTCATGGCACGTAGCTGGCTATAGCAGCAGCGTGAAAAAAATAAATTATTATTTTTAATAACAATAAATATGACTATTTATTTAGTATTAGGCCTAGGGCCTAGCATCCGTTGCATGGGTATGGGTTGACCTGTATTCAGCTAGCTTAGGCTAGTCCCCCGCTAGGCCTAACACCACTATAAGCTAGGGCCTAGCTAGGCCTACCACAGGCTAAAGGAGGCTAGGCCTAGGCTACTACTTATTGAGTACTAGGCTTAGGCCAGGTAGGCTAGGCCTACTCTGGCCTATAATAGCTAGCCTACTACTAGGCCTAGCCTAGTAGGCCCTAGGCCTAGCTAGGCCTAGTAGGGAATTACGATCATCTCGGTCGCGTTTCATTTCGGTCGCGTGTCAATTAAGGTCAATTTTCAACAATATCGATCGTGGTGTATGGCGCGTCAATTATGCATAAAGCATACGAAAATGGATGCTATTGTAGGATTGAGACTTAACTGTCCGATTTAACTCTCTTTCAGCACTCGGTACGTGTAGCAGTTCGAATTTATAAACCTGTTTGCATTTGTAACGATTTTTATCTATATTTTAAGGACACAACAAGTAGCTTACGAAGACGACTCCAATATGTTAATAATTATGAATGAGTAAAATGGGAACACCCAACTTTTATCGCAAAAATCGTGAATTTATGTTTATTTATTTATTAATTTTTTTGTTTTGTTTTTATTCATTTCTTTTTTAAGGCTCGCCCAACACAATATATTTGTCTTCATCCTCCAGTCTGCCTCAAAGTCTGACCTCATATCATATTGTTATTGCATTGTACGTTATTATCTTTTATGCTTGTAAATAAATGTTACGAAACTAGTGTCAGCTTTTTAAATAATCTCCCGCTTTTTGGCTTCTAAAAGGCACCGCATGCATTTATACATCTTACTTCTAGGACGTCGACCTTGTATTCCAAAATGACAGTCTTTTCACACGCGTTCAAGAATTCATCAATCTCTTCTTATCGTTGCGGCATGTTCTTTGATAGGCATATCAGTTACCGTTTATTACTGATACGTCATTCTTGAGACGTTTTAGTGGGGACTCCACCCCCACTAAAACGTCTAAATAATACGTTATATAGGGGGTCTCTGTTTTCGAGTTTTTCTCGAAAATAGAGACCCCCTATATAACGTATTATTGAGACGTTTTAGTGAGGGTCTCTGTTTTCGCGATTTTCTCGAAAACAGAGACCCTGGGTCTCTGGTCTCTGGTCTCGGTTTTCGAGGTCTCTGTTTTCGAGACACCCGTATCACAGCAGACTGAATCGAAAAGGACGACGTGGTAAGAAAATTACTTTTCAATTATAATATTATGTATTATGTTGTTAACTTGCTCATGATAATTATAGTATATCGTTATTTTTGTTATTTCAGCAAAACTTCAACTCTACCTCTTAATCGGGCTGCTGCATGAAGAGAGTCAGAATGTTCACATCACAATGGAATTAGTTCATCGCGAAGATGTTGACCGGCTTCAGCGACAAGCTTACCGACGTGCAACTAGAACGCTCTTACGCCTCTGAGTATCGCGCAGGCCAACGATCAGAGAATCGCGCGTTATATCAAACGATGTTCGCGATTTGTAGATGAGATAGATGTAAATATTGCTAATAAATAAAAGATTAAATAAATAGATAAATTAAATAACGTCTGTAGATGTAAATAGAGGTAAACATTGTTAATAAATAAAATATTAAATACATAGATAAATTAACGTTTGTAGATGTAAATAAAAAGGTTTCAATTTGAATGATGAATGTAAACATTTGTATATGCGTTTTTGTTTTAAAAATAAAAGGATTGAATTGAAAAACAGTGTGAAACGAGTTTGTTTTGCATTACATTAACGTATCTATGTTTTGTTTTTAAATATATGTAAATATTTGTGTATATGTTTTTGTTTTAAAAATAAAAAGATTGAATGATCATTGACAAAAGTGTAAAGTGAGTTTGTATGTTATTTTTCCCGTCAGAAACAAATAGAATATTTACAAAATATAATGCTTATAAAAACATTTAAAAAAAAGTTAAACTAATATTAATAACATACTGTTTTTACAATATTTATTTAAATATAATGATTATTATATAAAATCATTTTTAAATAAACACCTATAGAGACTACACTTCGATCTTTAATTAGAGCTTACAGTGAACAGTACTGCATTGAGCAGCGTTCCATAGAAATCGCCGGAAGTTCGATTTACCGGAAGCGCGACCGAAATGAAACGCGACCGAGATGATCCGATACCCTAGTAGGTAGGTAGGAGGCCCTAAACTAGTAAGTCTAACCTTTTTTAGCTTTTAGTTAGGCTATTAAAACCGTACTCGGATTACCCCACACGGATTCACCAAATGCCTAGTCACAATAAATAAATTAAAAGGTTCTCTACATTTTTAATCAAGTTATGATACCTACCCTTTGTTGTACGTTCATCTTGTTGTTGCTTTTGGTCGGATTTCGCACCAACCTCTCTCTGCCTCCGTCGTGGTTCGTCCGTCTCGGCAAAGAATATATATCACAAGAATGAGTATTCCGCGATTTTTGCATGAGAAATTTGTAACAGAGAGCTCCAGTGAGTGATGCCCGCCCTCATAAGGGCGGATGTATACATACTAAATAAGACTTGATTTAATAGATATTATACATGTCACATTAAATAGAATTATGAAGATAGTTTTTGCAATTGTAAACTATTTTATAATACATATTTATTAACAACCTAGTGTTTATTCACTTTTACAGACAATTATTTACTAACATGCTAAGTTAGTTCACAAAAAAGGCCTAACACAGCAACACCAAAAATCAACGAATATTACTCAGCACGGCCTATTCTTTACCATTGCCGTGTACTACTGTACGCCCGGTAAATTAAGTATTGTTTTTATGATATAAATTAGTATAAAACACATGTTATTAATAGGAGAAAATGTTACATGTCATTAACATTTATTTGTTTTACCAGAAACAAGTTAAATATAGGAATATTATTAAACTATCCTTCGTGAAAACGCGTAAACAGCAACACGCCCGGTCACGCTATCGTAGCGCCCGGTTGATAAAGCATACTGTTTATACGGCAGTTTTTACTAAATAAATTGCATAAAACGAACAATTAAATATCCAAATAGTATTTAACATGATGTTGGCATGTAGTTGATAACATTTTTTATCATGAAAATACTACCGGTGGTCCAGCCTTTGATTAGTGAAACCGTCACAAAAAGTTGTATACATCCCAGATACATCCACACTTATGGCGGCGCCCTACCACATGGACAATATTACTGTTACAGTGAAAATCGCGGATTACTCATTCTTGTGATATATATTCTTTGGTCTCGGTGACTACTTCTTCGCATGCAGCTAAAGTAAAATGACGTCACGTTAAAGTGTGTCGTCACAGAGTCTCATGCATATTAATGAAGCAAACTTGCTGAGAGTGTTTTCCACCACACCCACACACGCGACGCGAGATTTATCGAAACTCCCGAGCCCATCATCGACTGACGATCATGTTTTTGACAATTAAAATCAGTATGGCATATACAACAAAATATAATTGTTTTCACTGCTGAGGATAATAAATAATATATTGAATTTTAACGCCTAGATACTTCCAGTGCGAATACAAAATAATAATAATGTACAGTATTATTAGTATGTATTTTCAAATGCTGCAAGACATGAGACCCGAAATAGGCTAGGCCTAGGTGGCAGCGCACGTGCATACCTAGCTAGAGCTAGGGTGGGTGGGAAGTGTAGCTAGTATGCTGGGTTAGAAGTGTACATCTCTGCACGATGCCTCGCGGAACGATGAATGAGGATATGGAGGCCTGATATTAGTGATAGTAGTGGGTACTACTCTAAACTGTATTTTACGTTAGTTAAGCCGCTAGGGTAGTGAGGAGGTAGTACTAGTACTAGTATCATAGAAAGTCTTTCTAGCCTAGGCCTAGCTAGGCATCTAATAAGCCAAATGGGTCAAATAAAAAACTATATTTAATCCGCTTCTTTGTTATCAGGAACAATATCGGAATTATTGAAAACATTTTGTAAAATCATCATCGCGCAATCAAGAAGCAGAGAGAAAACATTTCTTTTGCATATGCATGAGACTCTGTGACGACACGCTTTAACGTGACGTCATTTTACTTTAGCTGCATGCGAAGAAGTAGTCACCGTCCGTCTCGTCTCGTCTCTGTTCTGATTCTGCTATGATAGGTACAACGCGTTAAGCGGCGTTATTGCCATATTATTTTGCGTTGTATTATGGCGGTTGAACGCATTCAAGCTTACTTTACTGTTTTTTGTAGATTAATATTCCAACACAAATTGACAAATTCAATTCCCATGATTAATAATTAAAATCAATCAATCAATCAATGAGATATTAAAAAAAAAAGACAAGAAAATATAATGGTTAAGAAAATACCTAAAGATAATACGGAAGAATCATGTTGTCCGCGTCGTCGATTGTTTTTTTATTTGCGCGTGTTGTACAAATTCCGCGCGAAATTAAAATAGAAAGTAGGCTAGCTAATGCTAGGGCGCTCTCAATGAAGTTTGCAAACAAGTCCAGTCAAGTTTAAAGTTTGCCTGGGCCTTCAGAATTATATATATATAGGTAGTAGGAGTATGCTAGCTAGTCCCTTTTTAGGCAAATAAATAATCTCTTCATTTGTCCGAGCTCATCTGCATAACATTGGTATTGACTATTGTAAGTTGGATTAATTTATATTATTCGAATAGGCCTAAGACTAGTCTGTCTTTTTAATTAAGACACCGTAGCTAAGGCCTAGCTAGCTAGCTAGGACTAGCCTAGGGCCTAGCCTAGGCTAGGCCTATGGCTATATAGGCCTAGGCCTATTTATTACTATAGTTTTAGTAATAGTAGTCTAGGTCTAGCCTAGGCCTGAGACTGAGAGACTAGGCTAGGCCTATATATATAATATAGGCCTATGGCCTAGGCCCTATTCTATAGGCAGGCCTACTATGGCCTAGATAGAGTAGTAAGTAGCCTACTACAGTAGTAAACTATACTCTAGGCCTACTAATAGGAGATAGTGTAATAATAGTAACTATATAGTATTACTATTAGCCTAGTAGGCTGGAGTAGTAGTAGGCCTAGGCCTACTAGGCCTAGTAGTACTATCTACCTTCTTCTTACCTTAGATTAGTTAGGCCTAGCTAGTAGTAGCTAAGCCTTGCTTGGAATAGTTGGTCCGTTACAGACTTATTTTTCACATTTTTAACCGAAAAATGTTATCGCAAAAGGACCATATAGTATTTGTGACCTTAAATTGGTTCTAAAAAACATAGGGAATGGGACTTGAAACTTTGTATGAGTTTATGTAAGTAAGTGTGCATGCATGAGCGATCAATTGTGTTCCAATGTCGTTACCCTATACACGGCGGTCAAATAAATCCTTTAAATTGATTACAGACATTCTTCTTCCTGTTTGTAAATTTCGTATAGTCCATGTTCATATTTTAAATTCTATGTTTTTTCACCTGTCACCTGTCGGTGTCCTCCACCCGAAGCAGATTGGCTGTCATGAATTTCCATTCTTTCCTCAACTGCGCCTTTCTCACACACTCATTTTTGTCCATTCCTTATGTTGGTTGTCCTAGTTGATTTTATGTTTTTTAATTTTGATTAATTAAATAAAATTAACAAAGGTGTATTTTTTTAAAGTTTAATAAAGCCAACCAGTGAATGGACCGAAGTAGCCTAATTCAAGTTTGATCGAAAGTGAACAAGTCTGATAAGCAGTTCGTTTATTATGTCTAATCGCTTGAATAACCACTTGACTACAAATCACCTAACATCAGCCTATTATCAAGATGTAAACATAGAATATCAGCAACCATTAATTGAAAATGGATCTATGCCTCTTTATGGACATGAAATGTTTCCACAATTCATCAGTTATCCATGCCCTATTGAGAAACAAGTGGAATTTCAGCAGCAAATCCACTCTAGGTCTTTTCCTTTTCAAGGAAACTTTGCACAACCTCAGATTTCAGAAGCCAACTCTAACATGGAACCAAGTAGGGAATTTGAAAATGCACCTTACCCAACACAGATTAGTAGATCATGCTTTCACACTAATTATAAAGGAGATACTACTACTTTCCCATTAAATTATGAAATACAACAGAGTTCTGCAGAATATGAGCCTGGAGGATATGTTACTGATGAGAGATATCTTGGCCATTACCGTGATTCAATTACACAGGGATATTCACAAGTTGAAAATGGAGAAAAAACTGCAGTGCATGATTGGCAGTTCAATACAGGAGTTAATCAGTATTATGCTTCAGAAACGGATGGTTTACTTATGTGCAAGAAGCCACCACTAGGATATGGATATATGACATTACCTTCATACACCAATTCTAGTTACATACCAATGAACAGCTATAGTAACCAAACCAATATAATGAGTTCTTTTGAAAAACAGAAACCTACAATAATGCTTGATCCAAACAAACAAAAGATTCGTAACTGGTTGGTGTCTGAAGAGTCTACTTTCTATGTTAGGGGAAGTTTATTCCAGATTGAACCAAATAAAACTAGTGTGGAAAACTCAACAGATATTCCTGGAGTTACTTCTGTCTTTTCCATCCAAGAAAAATACAGATTAGATGCTGGTATGGGTCAGCTGAATCAGAATGCACATGATCTTAGTAATACACTGATTGAGCAAGAGCCTCATGGAGTAACAGACACTGATATAAATGATACACTGCCTGCAAATGCGTCTTGTGAAGAAACCAAAATTGCTTTAGAAATTCTTCATCAAAAGCTGATAAAAAAACTTCAAGATGTTGGGTCAACAGAACCAGATGAAAGCAAAAATGAAAAGTCAACAGGTTGGTTGATATTATGTGAATAAATGTTTGGTTAATCATGAGATTTTAATTTAATCTTTTTCTTTAATGTTTTTTTTTGTAAGGACAGATTTTTTCATTTGCACATTTTTTCAGTACACAGTGTTGTGAAGTCTAAGTGCACTGCTTTTCCAGTAAGTTATAGAAATTTCTAAATTGTTATGCATAGATAAACAACTTTGTGAGTTCTTTTGTTTTACAGAAGATGCTGCATTCAAGAACAGGTCATCAACATCACTACTCTCCAAGCGACATAAAGAACTGAAACGCCTTTGCTGGATACGCAAACTTAAGATTACTGGTAGTAAGCAATCTCTTGTCGACCGACTATTGGACACAACACTTTCATCACTAAGTAATGATCACATACGGTTAAAAACAATACACGCGCATCTGAGACGACTGATCCCTTCTACTACCTCTTGCCTTAGCAGGTGTCTTTGCTCTGCCATTGAGAAAGGTTTTCTGAGTTTGATGGACATTTCATTGGCAGATGTCATCGCTAAGGGAGAATGTCCATATTGTGGAACATACATGGAAGCAACTCTTGGAGTAGTCGTGTATCAACCAGACAATGCTTCCAAAATTGATACGGTATCTGATCTTTTAAAGTGTCCAAGCTGTAGAGACAATGTGTATGTGACACGGATGTGTCGCGGAGTTCCAGTGTTTGTCCAGGCAGAAAGGCATCGGCATTATATGCAGAGAAGTATGTTTGGTAGTTGTGCAGTTAGAATCACCTACTAGTCCCTACTTTTTTTCACCAAGTCCTCCAGCTCCTACTCTATATGTTTCGCAGGTTTCCAGTGTTTGTCCAGGCAGAAAGTCATCAGCATTACCTGTATATGCAAATAAATATGTTTGGCAGTCCTTTTCAAACTGATTTTTATTTATATAAATCACTGCTGTACATATACAATTAACCAACACATTAACCATAGCCACTGTCTATCTAAATATGCATTCTATTGTGTAAAATAGTTTATAGTATATTATTTTATATTTATTAATGGTGTGATTTTGTATTGATGCAGCATAACTTTTAACAAATGTAAAATAAAAATTAGTGTTGAATCAATCTATTCTTAACTTACTCACAGTATTTTTATAGTGATTGAAATACGAACAAATAGACAGAAATTTAACTTTGAAGAAAAAATAAATATGAATGATACATGTTTTGATTTACATTACAAACAATTGAAATTAAAAAGGTTAGTTTTAGAGTTTAACGTTTTCAATATTGTTTTAGTTTATTTAAAAGAATAAATAATGCATTTATTTTACTTTATAATTTGGAAAATCAAAAAATGTTACCTTGTTGTTGAAATGTTACTATTAAATAGTGTTAAAATTGTATCCAACATTCTATGTATGGTACAATTTTGTTATCAATTCGTTATACACTTGTTGTTTTGATATATCATGTTTTACTGTACACACGGACTTACACATTGATATTTGATGCGTTTATGTTTTACCTTTTACTTATAAATCATAGTTCATATTTATTTTTAAAAAACAAATGATGTTGAAAATAAAGATATATAGACTTTTTGCACTATAGTACTTAAATCAATTGAAATAATTGTTTTGTTGCCATTTTACCATTTTAGTTTTAACTATAAACAATAGAGCAGTATGCACACTTTATTTGATTGTATTTCAATTATGTTACTGTTTATTTGTCAATATTTAATAAAAAATATTGAGAACAAGTTATAGCATAATATTTGTTGTTTTATTGATAATTTTCAGATATAATTTCTTTAGAATTTCAATCTTTCACATCAGCATGTGTCTTGTATATTTTGTTGTGTACAGGGGCGGATCCAGACAAGCAGTGTTAAAATTAAAGGTGTATTGTCATCCAAAAACATGGAAAATGAAGATTAATACAAAAAAAGACTTTGAATAGGCAATTTTGCAGTTTTAATAAACACTTCAGTAAGAAAAAAACTTATAAAAAGACAAAATAGATGGTCAAGCAGAAACCCATTGACTTCCAGCCATTCTGACTATTTTTTGCTTAAATGACATTTTTTTTTAAATCCAATTTTTGATCAAAGTGAATAAATAGTGACATTAAAATTGCATACTCAACAAAAATATTTGTTCAGGAGGACAATACATTTTTAAACTTAGTAGTCTGTAAAAAATGGATATCAAGTATAGTAATACATTTTATTTTAGCTATCATTTAATTTAGCATGCAACCCTTGAGGTACCACCTGGATCCACCTTTGTTAATTAAAAAAAAATATTTCTTTAATGTCTGAAGTTTAGTAAAGTGAGTAAACTCAAATTATGTGAGTCATGGACAACATTCATAACAATCAAATTAGATTTTGCGCAACAACTTTTAACATCCTGTTTCATTTTATTCAACTCATCATCATTACATAGTATGTACAATATGTATATTATTTATTTATATATTATATCTGCCCTTTCAAAATCATTTTATAGATAAACAATATTAGACAACTTGTTAATACTATTTTGTATACACAATAAATAACTTGTCAAGAAATTTTTATTACAAATTTTAGTAGAACCACTCCCATGTTAACAGTTTCTGCTACAGCAGAAACAAGAAAGGAAGCAAAATATATTATACAGTAAGATCAATTAGAATTTAGATTCTTTTTCTAGTTATATTTACAACGTGTAATATAGTTCAATATTTAGCTTTTGAGACATAATACAAAATGAAAAAATAGGTTTTGAAAGATTAACAGATATATTTTACGAGATTATTATTATTAGTTCTATAACACACCTACTGTTCCAAAGTAAACTTGTATTCAATTAATCAGTTGTCATCAATCAATGTTAAAGGAGGGAGGCTAAGCAATTAAAGAGGCTGGCTGCATAGTGAAGCAGTTACAGATGGTATGCGCTACATGTTGGCTTTTCGAATATGCACACAGTCACTAGCCTTTTACATGGCACAAACAGTTTTACAAAATTCTCCTGTAAATAGAACCATTCAATAGAACATTTACCGTGCAAATAGAAGCAATACTGAACGGCATGTGATATGAATTAACCAATCAAATGATACACTTTGGTTCGTACAGGTTATTGGTTTACATGGCAACAAGATCTTTTATACACACATGTTAAAACTGTATTACTTAAACATTGCATTTACATTGATGACAAACATTATACGACAAAGTTAGAACAGACATATGAATTTAGATAGATACTGTATTTAGATTTATCACACTAAAAAAATGTCACTATATTTTGCAAATTCAAAAATGCTATTTCTAATGAAGAGGACTGCGTTTCAGAAAAATAAGTTATTATGAAATATTTTTATTCATTATTTAAAAAAATATATTGTAACAGTCATGCACAGTGGACATATTAAAATATATTTTTCCAAATAAAGGTTTTTGACCTCAGAATCACTTTGTGCTATTTAGGGTCAATCCGGGTCATCGGTAGTCTAATCCAATTGAAAAAAACCTTTGTTAGACTTTAAAAAAAGAGGCAAGTAAGGATTATTGCTCACATGGCAGAAGAATCTTTTATACACATAATATGTTAATTTTACACAATTACCTTTACAATATTCTATGCAAGTTAAAAAAATCACTGACTAAAGAATACATTAAGCCAAGTTGAGGCATCATTTCAGAGTGTCCATATCTTTTGAAATGAGTTGAATACATTTTACGACAACTTACCAAATACCAAATGATAATTTCAAATAACATTCGGTTGAACAAAAATAAATGTTGAAACACGGGCGTCAACGCCACCGGAATGGCACCACCATTGTGATGAACCACAGTGATGAAAAAAAAAACACCACACTTCCACTATAAAATTTATTCTTATTATAGGACTTCATTTTGAAAAAAAAAAAAAAATGTTGCACTGACAATCAATTATGTAATTAATTATACTTTGACGTGAAGAATGAATACAGAAAAACAACTATACTAATGAAAGTTGCCAATAAAAAATTACATTTCAAAATAGAATAACAATAATTAATGAATAAATGAATAAATTATATTGCATTTTTAATAATTAAATCTGTAATTTGTGGTTCAGTAAGTATATATTGCTAAACTGTTTAATTATTGATGAATACAGTACTTTGAAATATAAATATTATATGAGCCTATCTGTCTATTTCCAGGAAAACATTTAAAATATATATTTATATATAAATTCTTATTAATACTTATTATTTTTAAGGCATATGAATTCACTACCAAACCATTCACAAGACAAACATATACGATGCTCCAAATAATAAGCTATAAGTTATTGAGAGTAGAGTTGCTGGAAAAAATATCCGATAATATTAGAGAAAATTTAAACTGCCATCTATAAAAATGAAATAATTGAAAAAAGAATCAGAACAGAGGTTTAAATAGAAATATTTTGAAGTTACTTATCCAGGTATCATCAGACGAACATTATTACGTCTCTAGAAACACAAAGTCTTCAGACTCTCGAACGGGTGAGATAACCCGTCCTTTTTCATCTACATGGCGGACACGTAGGTATTTTTCTGGTTTATTTGTTACGGCTTTAGCTTTGGCATTCCAATCTTCGCATCTGCCATCACGAACAATAAACATCGGATAATCACCCTCATGCTTTGGGGGTGTGACCACCTATACAAAAGGAAAGAATAGAACAAATATTGTCTCAAATAAGTAATATATATATTTAAAAAAATATGTATTTTACACACAATCTAAAAGAGAAGTTCACTTTAAATCACATCCAATATAAACAATTATACTTTTAGTGACACTGCTACTTGGTGGTTGCTTATCCATCACAGCATCCTTGGTTCAAGTCCTGCTTTAGCTTCAAGGATTTTTTTTATACAGCGCCACTACCTAAAGCCTTGTTCGCACTGGACTTTAAATATTTAACCAAGGTAGCTTTACCCAAATTTGACAATTGTTTTCACTTGGATAATTTCACTAAGTTTTACCAAAATTTAACCTTGACGTTAAAAAATATGATCAACTTGCATGGTGAAAGTCATGTGTTTACCCTAGTCGCATGTTCAGATTTGACTTTTTAGCCAGCATGATCAGTTCTACTGGGCAGGCAGTGGTCGGTAAAAGTTGATTGAAGTTGATTAATTTAACCCTAAAGGAGTATTCGGATTGGACTTTCTTTAGCCAGTGACTCGTTTGATTTGACAAAATCAACTCCATTGCGATCTTGGCGTAAGCCTCATATAAAACATTAGAAAGCATGCTTGTTTCCCATCCTGTAATTGGTGAGTTGTAAGCTTTCTGTCGGATTGTGTGTAAAATGAAAAAAAAAAACTATACCTCTGGAATAATTCGACAGAAATCCTCAAAGTCTTGCCGAGTTTTGCAGTAGAAACCAATTGTACAGCTTGGATCCATCTTACTAATAGACATTTTACGTGGAGACATGCAGTGAAAAGACTGCAAATAATTTAAAAAAAACAATTACCTTTATCTATAATGCTTTTGAAAATATCTTAACTACAATAAACTACAATACAACAAAACATTCTTCCTGGTTACAGACTAACTGTAATTAAATTTATTTATAGGGAAATTTCCTTCCCCTATAATCATCAAAATGAAACTGAAAGTTTAAAATAAACTATTGGGAATAAATGATATAAACCTGTCAAGCAACAGTTTATTGACTGCAGAATGCCTCCCTACTACTGTACTTCAAAACGGTTACTTCTTTAGAAATAGATATCATGGCAAAATAAACGAAATACTGATGATTACTATTATAATTTGAGATAAAAACAGCTAAGCACCAAAATCCTAGATCAAGTGTGATATAAATTATGTTGATGTTGTACAAGAATTACTTACATGTAGTGGAAACTGATGGTTTTTCATGTCCACCATTCCCTGACAGAAATGTGGGTCCAGATGAATTAGTTTTTCTTCTACAGAATAAAAATAAAGTTTTAAAATTACCCGTGTTTTGTAATTCACCTGAAGAGTTAGTGTGACCAGCTTTGCTGGCCATACGAAACAAGTATTAGTGAATAAATATACCCCTCCTATTCACTATAACCAAACACTTGTTAAGGGACACTTTGTATGGTTACAAATGTGTCTTTAATATGGACTTTTCCACAGGATAACTGATGCTGGGGTACTGTAAGTAACACTTACCATGTGCAAGCTTACCTTGAAAACCAACAAAGTACAACGAATGCTTTGGTTTACCACCGATAATTCCAAGACAATTTTCCATTGTAAATAGTGACTGTATTCCACGTAGGTATATGGGATTCACCACCTCTCCACCGAGCCTAACAGGAACCAGTAATACGACAGCAGTCCAGGGGGCAACCTCTTCCAAATCATTACTTGACTCTATGGCACTGTCACATTCTAAATCGCCATTATTGTAATGTCCTGAACCATTTTGATTATTTTCAGTCGAATGACTCCTACTGGAACTAGCGCCATCAGAGTACGATACATTGTGGTTCTGTAATTTGTACAGTTCATTATGGTGTTTTTTATACACATTCCTGTCGTTATAGTTTGTAAAGTTCTTGTTATGCATTTGTTGTGAGGCGGTTTTATGACTGGTAGTTTTACTACGTCCATTTTCATCTTTTGTTGATTTCTTGTTTGCTGTTGGTACCTGGTAAACAGGTTGAAGTGATGACTTCTGCCTACTGGTGCAAATATCAATCACATCTTGTTTATAAACTATAAGAAAACAAAATGTTAAAGAATAGTAATCGTTATTGTAATAAAGTTCTATTTTTTTATTAAATTTGTTTACAATGTGTGCAATAGGAGGCTTTCTAGATAAGTGATTAAGTTCACTTGGAAATCCTGTCTATGTCTGGTTGTGTGTAGTGTTTTGTTCCTTTACCATGTATTGTATTTTTTAAATATTCTTTTTGAGGAATGAAATGAATTGAAATAGCATATTATACTACTCCTATTCAAAGTTGATTACTTCTTACTCTCTTGTTGAAATAACAATGACATTTACTTTTTCTACTTCTTTATCCCTTTATCAATAATTTTAAATGGCATATGTAGAAAATAAAAATTCATTTATTTCAAATTAAATTAGATCGAAAAAAGTAAATCTGGTTTATTTATATAGGAATTGGAAACTTTCCAAAACATAATTTACATTTGAACCTTTAGTCCTCTTCATCAAGATATGGTAGCTCAAGAACAATGCATACATACCTGTACAATCTTGTCCGACATATATACATATCTGTTCAAGTAGGGGATGCAATTCAGGTGCTATATCTACTGCCTCTCTGTAAGCGATAAGAACATTAAATGAAATACATTAGTTTGTGTATGTATAACATTAACTGGTAACAAATGTGGTACAGTGAGCTAATGTAGTATTATTCTACACTATGTATATTAAATAGTCCTCATTTTGTGATGGTAAAAAGTTTTATTTATGTTCCTGTGCTAGCTAGTAAAAATGTATTAATTAGCATCTTTAAAATTAGGTGGTAATGGACTGTTGGTCCAATGTACAATGTGGCCCAGTGAACAAAACATAGTTATTTTAACAGGAAAATATTATTTAACATAAAATACATTTATTACCAAAAAAATGATGCAAAAAATACTTCCAACTGACATTAATGTTAATGTACAGTATTATATAGCATATTCCACAAACAATGTCATCTCAATGCACTGTGGACATATACTTTTCAACTACATGCTTCGCCCCTAAGGGTCACATCATGACTGTGCTGCCAACTATGGCGCTATTTATCTTAACAGTAAATCCAATAATAATTTAAACATGATATTTTAGTACTAATTAAGCACTTGACATATAGGAGACACGTTATTCAGTTTTATTACCTTTCCTCAAACTTAAAGTACACAGACTTTAGATACTAATGCTTTATCAACTTTATAAACACAATTGCACTATTAAAACATTACATTTCACACAATTTACATTCTAATTATGCATATATTCCATTACTACAGAACATAGTACACAATTACTTGATTTCAAATTGGAGATGGGGACATTGGTATTGCATCTACTTTACTATACTGTCAATAAGTTGCTCACAAATGCATCAGGATAGTACAGTAATAGTATCATTTTCCTAAGAAATTTCCTCTGAAGTTGATAACACTCTCACAACTTCAAAGCTACTGTAGAGAAATTGTTGGGTGTACACTTAATTGCAAACATGATAATCTTGCTCACGTACAGTATGCATAGCAGATTTACATTGTAAGATTATAAAGGGAATTGAATCAAACTATACATTTTCATCATGTAGATTTTAAATCTATTTTAAAGGATTCAATTTATTTTAAATCCACTCTTATTGTAAAGCTAAGTAGCTATTTGTACTCAATTATCTAGGTGCAATATGTATTTTTACTTGTCAAGGTCAGAAGATCAAACCAAAAGTGTCAATTCTTCTAAGCCAGTCATGCAAAATAATATCAGAAATACCCTGAACCATCAAATATTTTAAGTTATTGAAATTTATTTACACTAAAATAAAACAAATCAATGTTTCTATTTCTTTCAATGAAAACAGAAACCTGTAAAAATCTGTATAGAAGCTTAAAATGACTTACTTTAATATATGAGCAACTGATGCTGGCCCATACCAATCACCCGCTTTTTTGCCTGAAGTCTGACCAATGTCCACAAGGCGATGAACGGAGAATGGACTCATTTCTGAGGGCTGATCACCAAACCATCTGATAATTTGATAATGATGGACCATCATCACTTCAGATTGATCTTTGTAAATATTCCAATCTAACAAAAAAAAAAAAAATCTGTTCAAATTCCAAGACAAAAAAGCAAACACCAAAGTTAGGTTTGATGATGTACTGTACCAATCACAAGGTCCTCGCTGCAAAATTGGTATTCCTCAATAATTCACAAGATAAATTATGGAATAAATTAGGACGTTAGAGAGGGCGCTATATAAACATGGACATAGGTTGTATCAACGGTTTTACCTCTTCCCAAAAAATGTAAAACTAAACTCTGTGCCAACATCATCTGTCCACTACGAAGCATGCATCCCCAGCCACAGTCAGTGGTGAAGGAAGAACCGGCAAGCACAGGGAACTCTCTGCGATATGTCAGCCATATTCGAGAGGTGAAGTCACGCTTGAAAAGTTCCATCTGACCTGGTTTACCATTGTTTTGATTCTGATCTTCAGTATTTGGGTCTGGATCTGTAAAATGTATACAGTCAGTATTAATTAGTTAAATTAAAAATATTTTTCCCCTGAAAAAATAATTTATACTTTTTTTGTTAAATATGTGATTATAATGTCACATACTGTAATAATTATTCACGTTGACCAAACATTGGATCAAAAAGTGTCTGCCAGAATGGGTTTTGGTTGTTTATTTTGTCTTTTTATAAGTGAAATGATCAAAATCTGATTTATTAATTTTTCATGTTTTGGGAACAATACTTTTTATCTTTGCTACCAACCAACCATCATGTTGATGCTGCCGTAAAGAACTATAAAGTTCAGTAGATGTTAATTGTATTGTGTTCTAAAACTATTGTATTTCTTATACCTTCAGGTCGTTGATGGTAACAGAATCCTAAAAACCAAACAGGTTTTTGATAATTAAAATTTGTCTTCATTTTCACTGTCCAGCCTATAATACACAAGATATAAACATGTAACATTTAATTTTCACAATGATCGACAATATATAAAACATATTAAATTCTTTAAAATACAGTTAAAACAAAATTTCTTTTTTGAAAATAAGAAGTTAATATTCAACTTGACCTATTAAATCATAACAAATTGTGAAATTGAAAAAATCTAATTATGAAGAAGAAAAATGAAACTAAAGTAGAAATTTCGTATGTTTTTAAGATGCAATATTTACAGAATGGTACAATAAATGAAGGGAAATCCCCTAAAAGAATGTATTCCAAAATAATTTGATAATAAAGACATACAGTACTGTGAATTACATTTAAGTAAATATATTTTGTACAAACACAGACACTACAGTAAAAATGGAATATTTATATATATTTTTAATATATTATTAATTTTCTTATCTTAGACAGGTAAACAGAGACTCAAGTGACCTTCTCTGATGCATTTCCTTAATTTCCTTTTCATGAGAACTTCTTCAAATTTAACTGAATATTCTGGCAATTTTCCTACTCAATCAACTGTCATCATTCAAGAAAGCTCTATCATATTATTAACTCTCTTGTTAAAAACAAGTGCATTATATACATTATAATAACCGACAACTGTGTATTTGTCTGTATCTGTACATTATATGAATTGTTGTACAGCATACAGAACCCCTTCTTTGTAATATACCCCTATTTAGGGGACACATCTGTCACATTTTCTTGTGGATCGAAAGAGAGGTAATATGCTTTACACCTACTGTAGGACTAACCCCTATTCAGGGGAAAACTCCTATTTAAGGGGAAACTTTCCTAGGTCCTATGGTATCTCTTAGGGAGTTTTACTGTAATCAGATCTTGAATTTTTTCATGGTATACAATATGGAGAATATTGTCGAATATTCAACCAATTGCATACAACTAATTAAAGGGAAGAGAAATACATAACTTTACACAAGATTTGTTCTTGACACCATAAATTAATAAATGGCAACATCAATTAAACATCTACTTACGTTTTGCTTTTTTAACCGTTACCTGGCAACAAAATGCTACCTACCAAGCATTTGTGTGGTTAAATTTAGCTATTTAATAGTGTTAAACAAAAAAAATGTGTTATATTATAAGAACTGTAGAATTTTACAGTTAAATTTACAGTAAAAATTTAAAAAGAATCATAAATTCTAATTTATAAATATGAATTAGGATGCAAATATGCCTACAGTACTTGAAAAAGCATAATATTTAAAAAAATTCTAATTAATGGTATTAAGCAGGCCTGACAAATTAAGTTTGTATTTATCAAATTACCATATTTCATATTATTCCACATCGTCATTAGTTTCGTTTTCACCTTCTCCCCCTGTTCCTCCTGCAAGTCATCGTCGGTTGATAGCGATCGTCTCCGCCAAAGAAACATTGCATCTTGATCAATACGGTTATACATCCTGTCACTTGATTTGCTACGAGTTCTCGAACGCGAGTTGGATGTCTTTGGAGTCCGACTTCGACTAGATTCAGAGGCGGGTGGTAAAGATCTTTGACTCGCTTCCATTGGTCTCAAATGTTCAGAGTCTAAATCGTTTGTGTACCTGCCCCTCAATGAATGCATTTTTGGGTCCAGGGTGTGGTACCTATTTGCAGTGACTGCACTTTTTTTATTTTGTTGACTCATTGTTGTTGTTGATGGAAAGTCATAATCATCATCAGTCAAATCATCAGAATAATTTATTTTTAAATTTCCAGAAACAAAAGGTCCTGAAGCAGCAACTGACTGCAACTCCCTTTCAGATATAGTACGTGTTTTACCTTGTTTTTTTGGAGTAGAATTCATTGTAACCTTATTCTTAGGCCCCTTTGAACTGTTATTGCTTGTTACCTGTCGCGAGCTGCCTCCACTTCGGCCACCTGCGCTACCCCTGTCACTTTCCGACGAGATATCCGTCGTGGGCCTACTACGGTCGTCGACAACATCTGTAAATACTCTCTTTGTAGCCTTCCATACTTCTGATACAGGAGAATTTAATAGGTCCATTATACAGTAGGTATTTATAGTATATTATGCCAACATTATAAAACATTAGAAGCAGAACAAGCCCAAAACAAACACCTAATCATAACATCGTTCACTCCCCTCCTCCTACACACTCCACCATTTTGCGGTCAGATCATAAATGTAAATCACATGAACTTTGGGAAAGTACGAAACGCAAGAGGATCATCACGATATTCTTTTGTATAGAGGGCGCAAGCTAAAAAATTGTCTTGACTAACATCAGTATTTCTCTCACCAAGACATCATTACTAGCAACAAAATAAACGATTTCCGTTATACAAAAACTAACAATAAATTAATAAATGCAAATACTACTGTTTTATTAATTTAATAATAATAATAATAATATTTATTTGGAACAACACTTTTTTAACAGTGCGTCCATACCAATTACAAAATTCAATACAAAAACAATGAAAAATAAAAACTGAAACGAAAATAAAACATATTTGAGATAGACATAAAATTTGACTCGACGCTATTACAAAACTTATTTACAAACTAAAACTACACTAATATACAACTACTAATTTTGCAACAGCAATGGAAAAGAAAACACTTTTTTTTAAAAAATAAAACAGTTCAAATTTGTAATACAATTGCATTTCTTAATTTTCCAATACTAACTATTTACTTTGTAATATATGCTATATGATGATATTAAATATATATCCAGCCATTGATCCAGCCACTGATACCAACAGCATTGTCATTTTTTCAGTAATTTGCCTTTGGCCTTGGATTTTTATATATAACAATCGAGTTCGAACAATACCATGAAACCCCAGTGGTCTAATGGTTAGGACATCTGCATATCAAGCAGGCGGTCCGAGTTCGAGTCTCGGTTGGGGCGACTTTTTCTCATTCTCACAGATTTCCTCATCTTTATCGTTTCAAATTAATTAATTAAATTTCAGTATATCACCGGGCGGTTTAGAATTAATGTTCTTTGCCTCTTGTGTTTATATATGATATAAATCAAAGAGCTGCATAGGCAGGATATAGAAAAAAATCAAGATCAAATAAGTTAAAACTGCCTCAATATAGATTTATTTTAACGACATGTTTCAGGCATAGCCCATCATCAGGTGAAAAGAATTGTAACAAAGGATAACATATAAGTCACAAAATTACATAATCAATCAAAGATGTTAACAAACAAAAGGCATAGTTATAAAGGCACGCCTCCAAAAGCTATGGTGTACAAAGCAGGAATGGTTGCTTATAAAGCAGGAAATTTAAAACAAAGACAAAAGCTTCAAGTGTAAATAATTGTTAATATGTGAATGTCTCTGGCAAAATTAATGTTTAAAGGATCTAAATTGTACATTTATGCCGGTAGGGGCAAGAGTGCCAAGCTTTACAATTATTCTTTCTTCTATAATTCTACGAGATGTCTCAGAACCATTACATACTTTAACACCAGAAATTGTAATATCCGAAAGGGAATGCTCATTATTACAAAAATGGGTGGCTACAGGTAATCCGGGAGTCTTTAGTTTAATAGACCTTAAATGTTCTACAAACCTATCACCTAACCTGCGTTTAGTTTCACCAATATAAAGCATATTACATTTAGTACACGAAATACAATAAACTAGATTTCTAGTGGTGCACGTAATACGATCTGTGATAACATAATTACCAGAAGGTCCTACTATTTAGTTTGAACATGAAACGTAATTACATGTCGAACATCTATTTCTATTACATTTGAATGTTCCAGTTGATTCATTACCTTTGTTTTGTAATTTAGATTTAACTAAAGTGTCTTTAATGCTTTGATCACGTCTGTAAGCTATCATGGGTGATGATATATAATATATATTTATATATATGATGATATTTATATATAAACTGGTAAGCCTACAATAAAGCTGCAAGCATTAATCAATCATCGAAAACTAATCATCATTCTAGTTTATCAATTCTGTAAAAAAATAACAAAAATAATTATTTTTTTTATTTTACAAACATTTTTCCTTGAAAAAAATACTCTTCATACCTCGCCCGCCACCAGTGTAACTCCGGCAATAAGAACACAGTATCAAAGGCATTTGAAGTTGATCACGAATGTAAATGTGTGTATTGTTTTGCTTGTGTTTTTCTGCCAAGAAAACAATTATCATTAGTGACTATGTATGAATGACTTAATAAATCGAATCTGAATCCTGAATCTGTTCATGGATCATTGATGGTTATAACGAAGAGGGTTGGATACAGCCAATATTTCCTTTTCGTAATAATAAGTTAATGACCGTATGTAAATTGCGCTTAAAATATATATAATAATGATATCATGATATGGCGCAAAGATCATCGTCGACTGGGAGGTGGTAAGTCATGTCTGATTAATTGTCACTAATTTTTATGATTCTGTATCGCCCAATTTCCCTACTCATCTGAATTATGACATGTAGGCCTACGGCCACAGAAGAAGATACATGTTCTAGCTATACTCTGCCTTTATTTTATTTATTTAATTAATTATTGTACAGTAATCTCATTGTAATTTTAGACTTATTTTGAACACATCCATATTTTTCAATATAATAATAAATATAAATATTTATGTTTTATTAAGAATCGTTGGTTATCAATTATTAATATTTATTTGGTTTTAAAATAGTATTTTTGCTTGGAGTGAACGGTAATGATGAACTGCAATGTATACTTTTGTAATCATTCAAATCTATTTTGTTCTCGCATTACTATTATTAAAAATGTCTGCAACTGGTCTAACAGGCCGGCCCATTGCAAATTTTGCGTTGTTTTTGCCATGATTTCCCCGACCTGATACATGTTTTTGATGGACAGTAATTTTAAAGTAAATCTAGGATTACTTTATATGTTTTGATGGTTGATATTCATCATGTTTATTATTTTCTGATTACCGTCAAAACCATGCCATTAATATTCAAATCAATTACATTGTTCACAGATAAAAAACACACTAACTATTGCTGTTGTATTAAAAATGCAATTTATTCTACTTCCATTAGGCCTATATAATATGGCAAGTTACATACAACGGATAAGCTACGAACAGTTATTCATTTACAATTTCTAACAGATACAACCACCCACTAACCCACCACTAAACCTTACTGTATATCGAAAACGTTGTTGCGACAAAGCTCCTCAAAGCAAAACATATTTTCTTTTATTCCATTGAACCGAATAACCCTTAATATCCCTTAAATTTTATAGAAATACTACAAAAAATTATTATTTATAATGGATCTTTATAAATTAGTAATGTTATAGCTCCGTGATAGTACGAGTATTATTAATAATTCTTTTATAATTACACTATTTTTGAACTGAAGTCATTTCAATTGCAAAATAAAAGTGAGCCCTCTATTATGTAAGTTTTATCCAAACTTTTTATTTGCATAATAGTTCACAGTATTGTATTCTCATCCTGATATAAGTGATGGTATTTACTCTACATAGCATTCTCCACCAATAAAGGCTATTATATTATAATTATATATATAAAAAGAAAAATCTATAAAACTAAAACATTCTTCATTCAATGAAGAGTAATGATCTTATGTACATTTTGTATTTAAAAAAAACTACTTTGTACAATTGTATTATACATTATAAAAGAAATATCTAAAAGGCATTAAAAAAACATATAAAATATAATAATAATAATAGTCCAGTTATCCTAAGTAGAACCTAGATTTACACTCTCTAACTGCACATTGAATCACCAGCTTCAAAACAAATATTTATAGAAAAAATTGGGATATTCAATTCAGAAACCTTTGTGATCTGTAAATCTGAAAAGTAATTTGTGCCTTGGGCTGTCTACACTATCACATTTTATTTGACAAAAAAATGTGATGTGCCCATATATGGACATGATGTCGTATCACTAGCATATTTGGGCACATCGCACCTTTTTGTCAAACTAGTTTTTGATAGTGTAGACAGAGCTTTAATTAATGTTTTATAATAAAATGAAACTGTTAAACAGTTTTCATTTGAATATAAAACATTAATTAACGTTAAGTAATGCAGTAATTATATTATATTACACAGTAGAACCCCTCCTTTGGAACATCCCTATTCTGAGAATTTTTTGAAACAAACACAAGTTTTAACACTATGGCCAACCACTTAGTTTGTTCCGAGGTGTGGCCTCAGTAGGTGTGGCCTCAATAGGTGTGGCCTCAATAGGGGTTCTGCTGTATTTTATCCCAAAAAATAATGATGTAGATTAATACATTTTAATTATTGTAAAGTAGAACCACTCCTTTGGGATATCCCAATTGAGGGGAAACAAACACACATTTTCTACTGTATTTTATAAGAAATATTCTCATGTGTGGAGTGGAATGGACATGAATGATCACATCTTATCAAATAATGGGGCCAGACCATGACATTTGACAAAAAATAGGGATGCATTTTTGTGGCTTTTAGAAAATTTTACATTTTATTATTTTAAAATAAAGAATATTAATATTATCAACTAATAATAAATTAAACTGTTATCAACTAAATGTATAAAAACAGAAAGCAAAAGCAGTCTAAATCATGTCTTGTTGATTGATTTGCAGTCATTTCATAAACTCTGCGATTCTTCATGGTCCGTCCACAGACCGATTTTTCCTCAATCCCAGACGTTTTCTCAGACTATCAACTTCTTGTAGAAGACGTCGACTCTGCTCCTCCGCAGCTGCTCTCGCTGCTTCCTGAAAAACAAACAAAATCAATGATGTCATGATACGTTGTACAGTGTAGTTTAATTGAGAGTGAGTCACGCTTTACATTCACAATGTATTATCATTGGATGTTGTAGATAACCTATCGGAAATAATCAAAGGATGCAAATGAAAAAAACTTGTTAAGAAAAAACTCTCAATTTCAATACAGATTAGTGAATACATTTACTATTTACACTGGGAGGCTATGGTTGTCTAAATCAATTTAAAATCTATAGTTTCGTATAGTAAGTACCACATGGCTGACAATTTTAAGCAGTGGTTCTTTTTGTATTGTGAATGTCATTGTGTCTTTTTAGCAAATAATGAAATAAATGTCTACACACATTCAACAATAAATAAAGAGCTATTAGAGTAATCAAAGATGTTTACAGTTTCGTTCTTTATTTATTTTGTTACGGGCTAACATTTCATTTGAGGACAGTTATTCGTTCCTTATAATATCCAGGATATGCTACAGACAAACCTTTCTCAAGACAAACATAAGCCCAAATTTCATAAAATAGATTTAAAACGTGAGAGTTATGTCGTGAGAAAAACCTAGATTCATAGAGATTTCTAACTGACGATTATTGGGTTGAACATTTAATGTAAGCTATTAACTAAATTCATATTAAAGCCATCCAGTTCATATGTTTAATCTTCATATTAAAGCTTTCTACACTATCAAACTTTATGTGACAAAAAAAATGTAATGTGCCCATACTGTATGTAGACACGATGTTATCATATCACTACCATATTTCTTTTCAAACTACTGTAGTTAGATAGTGTAGACAGAGCTTTATAGGTTGTTTTTGGTTACTGCAATAAATGTACAATATATCAAATTCACAAACATTAAGCTTAGTCTACACTATATAACTAGCTTGACAAAAAAAAAGTGTGATGTGCCCAAAATGGTAGTAATATGACATGTGTCCATATATGAGCATATCACTTTTTTTTCCATATAGTTTGATAGTGTAGACAGAGCTTTAGCAAATTAAAGTAAAGAATGGGTTGGTTAAATTCCCATTGGAATTATTGAATAGTATTGGCAGAATTAAAATACAAAGCTTTTTGGATGAACAGAGTATGCAAGAATGCGTCATATTAGGCAACAAGTGCCAAGGTGGAAAGATAGGGTTTAGCTCTTTTTTTAAAAAACATTTTAAATTTATTTCTTTTCTAGGAAATTTATCAAGTATTCATATACTATCAAGTTGATCTATTCAATACAGTAAAGGTAATTGAATTACTGTATTTGCACTGCTATAATACAAAATACTAAATACACACGCATGGCAAGCCTGTGAAATATCCAGGGTACCTAAAAGAAAGCATCTATATATAAATTTACGTAATTGAAAATTTTGGTAAATCGCGTCTTACTTCTAGAATTTTTACTCGATGGTATATAAAGTTGGTTCGTACATTCGGTACTGATTTTAACCACCTGATGTAACCCTGTTTACTAATTAAATTGAGTTAGATAATTAGTTATTGACAATTTAAGCCCAAGCAAGTTCGACATGATGATGGAAACGAATTTAGGTTAAATGATTTGCCCCAAATAGGGGTGTTTTCCGATCGTGGTATACACTGTCTAATGGATGTCCATCTTGAAAAATACCCGCACACAATAATTTAATTTGGAACAAAAGTATGTATGTATGTATAAATAATATTATTATAGTTACCTCTCCATAAAGTCTCAACTTTAATGAATCCATTTGCCGTTGGAATTTCTCACATTTCTTTTTCTGTCGTTGAAAATCTTCTTCTTTCTGTGTCAATTTCTTCTGAAGTAACAAGAGCTGATTAGTGAGTTCGATGCTCTTGCGCTTTTCATATGTTGATCGATTATCCTGATTATTCAATGAAAATTCAATGTTTAAATAATTAAGTTCATCATCTTGTATGTTACCGTTTGTCACTTTTGGTACAACATACCCATTTGACGTGATGGATGAGCATTTCTTTTTGCCGCTATCTACCTGAAGTTCATCATATAATTCATTGTTCATCTGAATTTGATTCTGATAAATTTCTTCTGTAGAATTTTCTTTTTTCATTTGATTCACAATTTCTTCGGCCATTTCTGATTGATCGTGGAAAGAGAAACCATACCGTTTGCGAGGGTCTTTATTTCTCCGGTACGATACATTTTGTGATTTGTCTTTTATGTGCATGTTATTTACTGTATGCCTCAAGTTTACGTACGTTTCTGCTTCGTTAGTGTAATGCATTGAGATGATTGATCGTGGTCGTGCAACTGAGCCTGCATCAAAGTTGATCATGTTTGTTGGAGGGAACATACCAGCAGGGTTTTTAATTAAGTAGTGGACAAGTTGAAGGCTTAGCGCAGTGCTACCCAGTAATATAAACCCACCAGCTCGACGAGGTCGAAGAATATGTGGTGCAAAAACATTTGCCAGATTTCCAAGACCCATCTTATTTTGTCTCTCGTATTTATGAACATCATGAAGAAAATCGCAAAGAAATTTCAGAAGATTGTAATTGATTCGAGGAAGCAAGGCGATCTGGATAATAAGTTCATGTCGACCGCGGTCCTCATTTTGAAAGAGAGTCCTGATGGCATTCTCAAAGAATTTGTAATGCGCCCATGGTACAACAGGTTCTGGTAACATCTGAAAATAACGTTTTAATAAAGACGCAACAGTATGAACATCGACTTCAAAATTGTCTAAATTTGGTCTTTGTCCACAATCAAATGCATCCTGAAGTTCTTGAACGAGTCCTGCTCTTCCATTTAACCTATAAAATATATATGGATATTAAAATTAACAAACTACTATGGAACAATTTTTGATAATACGTTTAAAGGCTACATACCAGAAATTATACCCTTTTTTCACTTTTGTAAATTTGATCATCCCTTTTGTCTTGTCTATAAAGTATATACAGTATATATATTTTGTTACAAAATAATCAGAAGTATATTTGATTGAAAAAACAGTCCATAAAAATAAGGGGTTTGCCAAATTTATAAAAGAAAGAGAGAAAAAAATACATTATAATGTAGGTCTACATCAAATGACTCATTGTATGAATAACAATAAGGTAGTTTCCTTTATTTTATGCTAATTAATATATAAAATTTGATGAAAATGTTTTTATCATGATTTCATGCTAACGCTGGTTATTAAATAAATACAATGATATTATATCATATGGTTATTGTTAATGATAATTTTTTTATGTTGAGTTAAAGATGTATTGTCTCCCTGAAAAACTAATTCTTAACAAAGTTTTTTGAATATTTGCCATTCTAATGTCAAGTTATAAAAAATTGTATTTACCTGAAAAAATTTAAAGCAAAAAATAGTTAAATTGGCTGCCAGGCAATTGGTTTTTTGTTGAATTTAACTGCTTATTCCGTCGTTTTAAACATTATTTAATTAATTTTTTTTCTACGGAAGTGAATAACTTTATTAAAACTACAAAATAACCGATTTAAAATCTGACTTTATTAATCTTCATTTTTCATGTTTTTGCGGGACAATACATCTTTAATAATGTTTTACCTGAAGATGCCTTCCTCTGTTAGACCATTTTTTCGCAGATAATCCACGCATGTTTCCACTACATACGGAATTAACCTGGTTGTTGTATCACTTTCATCTGTTATTGTATCTTCTAAACTTTGGCCAAACACACCTAAATTTCATAGAGATCAATCAAGCATTTTGTTTATTTAAAAATTCGGATTACTTTAAAATAAAAAATGCTTAAAACATCAAAAAAATGCTTCAGGTCATCTACCTTTCTTTAATGCGTAAGTTAGTTTGGATTCTAGGTAACAGCCTAGGCCTACATGATCCCTACAGCTAATCACATTATGTTTGAAATAAAAAACACATGGAATTCTGATAAATCCATGCATAAAAAGGAAACTAAAATCCTCTATCTATCACTTTTTATCCAAAGGAATGACAATATGGCATGCCACGTTATCTGCTTATCTGCTATTAGAGGGGGTCTTTGATCTGTCAACGGCCTAGAGATTTTCTTTAATGAAAATTCTGACGCACTTTGCGGTAAGGAGACTCATTTCCAGCTTAAATCCCACAGCTCCTGAGACGCAATGACTAAACAGGATATCACATGGCTGTATGTCTTTAGTATATTTTTTTAATCTCAAATATTATCTCAAAAAAGATGAAACTGATTATTCTTGTCTGAAAATGTGTTCTACATTCGACTAGGTGATAGTACAAGAGTTTATAAAAGCGTAGCATCAACAAGCAGTGGCATAACACAGACACTTGAGGCCGCTGGTTTATAGACATTAAGTGGACCTCTCACGCTGGGGGTCTGAAACGTTTTTAGGTTTTTTAAACATATTTTAAAGCTCAGGTACAGGCATGAATTTTAAATATAATATTTGAAGTTGAATAAAAATATCAGAAATGTAATATTCAAGTTATATTACCTATATTTAGTTATCTGATAACATTTTTTACCACACCGTTTATTTTTCATAGCTTTTTAAAATTCCTCTCTATTTACAAAATTTGTGTACAAAAGAATAGAGATTTTTCTGTGTAATTTGAACTATCCCCCCACTGATAAGAAAGTGCTTATTTTCAAAAAGCTCGTGTAACACAAATAAAATCCCCAAAATTATGAAACATAGGGGAAACTATAGATCGATAATTATTGGAATGTATGATCAATAGAAATTTTTTTGCCCGCACCTGGCCTTTAATGTCTGTTTTTTTCCTCTGGCCATTGCACAGCGGCCCCTGGGTTTACCCAGTGAGTGCTCATATGCGTTGTGCCACTGTCAACAAGAATGTTTCCAAGATATGTAAAACGCAAATACACAATGACAAAAAGTTTTTCAATGACATTTTTCGTATTAAAATTGTCAACTTACATGCTGCTGCTGCTGCCGCCGCTACTGAACTACTAAGCACTTCCTAATTGCTTACTTGTACAAAATATTTGGGAAGGTGTAACCTAACAGTACTACTATCACAATATATGGTAATTATTTTAATATTTATCAACAAGGTTGCAAATTTGTACCTCCTCTTATCCTTCGTATTTGCCTTTCCCATTTTTCTGCTTCAAACTGACTAGCAGCACAGAGACTCAAAGGTTTGTTGTAGCAACCATTCACTGGTTTCTGGTCATTTCCTGGAAACAATTAAACAGAAAGAAACATTCATTTTAATTTTTTTTTTAATGTGAAAAATTAACAGTAAATTGTAATAGCAATAATATATACACTTAATATAAAAATCAAAAAATATATATTGTAGTATTTTTATTGATTCTGAACATTTCATATAATTATAGAGTAGCAACAGCTAAAATTCTAATCTGAAGGATGAGATATGTACATTATACCCTTAAGTGTTATAATATTTCTGTTTGTGTGTGTTTAGATAAACAACTGTTGGATTGACTCTCTGATAAATATATTAAAGTGGTTGTGATTTTATTATCGCTATAAAAGTGAATTCCCACATCAATGAACATTCATTCTTTTTGACAGCTTACTCCAGACAAAATACAACAAATGTCCTCAGTGAAACAGCCATGAACATTGACGATCTAACAGATAACTCCAAAATAAAAAAGATTAAAAACATTTAAGCCTGGTGTACATTATCATGTTGACGAGCAGACTCTTTGAATTGGACAGGGTCAGACCCTCTGCCTTACTCACATCAATTGCACAGGGTCGGAACCCCTACCTTACTCACATCCTTGTGTGCTTAATCTAGATATAAATTTTCTTCAAAATTGAACTGAAATAAAATTAATAAAGTATATCTAATATAGAAGATTATTGGATATATCAAAAACTTGACATTTGACCTAAACTGGTTAATAATTAATAATAATATAACCATGAGACGTTTATTAAGGTCATTTGGGAATAAGGAGGTAAGTTATCCATCCCCCACTAACTTTCCCTATTAGTCCTATATAAACCTGATTATTCCTATATGATATATTTATTAATTTAATATGGTGAGTAACTGTCAAACAGTCCCTATAGAATTATTATTATTATATAGTAGGTCTAAACAAAGAAAATATCAAAATAATAACTGATAATATTTATAGTAATATAACACGTCGTTGACAAAGATTAATTGAGTGTGATAGATCTTTATATTATGTTTAATAATAATTTTTTAATTGTGAAGCCCATACCTGGTTTTATATCGAGGATGCAGCCTTCTGGTTCATCTGGTTGTGAAGCTAATCTGGAACTAAGCTTTGTACCCTCTAAAGGCATCGAACCTAGAAGTTTGAAGTAATGAAGGTGACCATCTGCAAGCACGAACCAACACTTTTGCCATGACTTGAATAGCACCCCTTGATGTGTCTTCAGCCACCCACTGTACAGTATATCTGTGGCATTTGTGTTGAAAACTGGTTCCGGAAGAATCTTAGCAGCTGGGTCAGTCTGAAAATAGAATTATTTTATATATTAAATATAAAGGGAAACATACAACACTGTATTACTTTATCTTAAATAAGTTCAGTGGCTTAAGACCCCTTGTTTAATTAGCACTCCTCAAGTGCCCTCCAATGCTGGGTAGTTGCATTGGACTGCTCATGCTCTGGTGCGCCGTGACCTCTGGGCCCCTGGGTTTAGCCAGTGAACACTCATAGCTGTTACCCCATAGTTTTGTTGGGTTGTGATTCTCACACAGCATAGCCCTTATAGTTGTCTACTGTTTTTTACTGTAGTTATGAAGCTTTCATTTATATGTCTTTGGGACTGAAACCTTTTAGCGAACAATAAAAGAGAACACAACTCATATAACAGCAAGAATTAGAGGAAGTTTCAAATCTAATAAACTACATATTTTCCACCACATTTCAACTGACAAGCCAAGACTGGATGGTTTCCCCTTGAATACAAACTATATAATAAGTTTAAATTTATCGGTCAGCACAGTACCTGGATATTACAACTTTTTCCCTTGATATCTCTAAAGACCCATAATGTGTTTGTATTAGTGGGCGTGTCAAGGTCTAAATGTGACCATAATCTAATTAATTTACTTTCATTCTTTCCATAAACAAACGGTCTCTTTTGGGTTGAGTTCTTTCTTTGAAAGCGAAGAATGTAATTTTTGAGTTGAAGACGGACTTTCAACACATTTTGAAATCTGATTTAAATGTCAAAGATTAAAAACATATTATTATTATTATAGATAATTTAGACATTAAAATCAGGAAGACTAATTTCTAATTCATGCATTAGTTCAGAATACAATAATAGCTGTATTTTAATTCAACCATTGGCTGTGTGTTGGCAATCAGAAATAAAAAAAAATTACAACATTCTGATGAATTCTTCATGCCAATTTAAATATCCGTTGTTTCCTTATCATCAATTAAATAAATTAAATCCTTAGTTTAAGGTTTAGTAACATTTTAATATGATAAAGGTTTTAGAGTAGTAATGTTTATTTTGATACTAAAATAAATAAAACTGACTCTTGATATTAAAGGTAGCTGTCTCTGTGAATCTACAGATAGATGGTCTAAAACTGAAGCACCAAAATAAAGGGGTGAGTTTTTCCCTTGAACATTTTGTGTGAAAACATTAATATAAAGTTGGGGTTTTGTGTCAGTATGAAGCGAAAGAATAAAGAATACTGGTCAGGTTTAAGACTGTCTTTTTGTTTTTTTAGAGATGTAGAAATAAGTGAAAGAGATTGCCATCTTCCTTGATGATTCAACTCTTACTTTCACTTCTTATCTTTTCTTCCCTTCAACAACTGTTCATTCCATCAGTCAAATGCCAGATGTATAATGGTTTTTAATACTTTGAATTTTAACTTTTTGTAAAATATAAAAAGGTAGAAATATATTCTTTATAAGTTCTTATAGAAATTATAAATGGTTAAACTATAATAATAGACCTACTATATATTTAAGGGTGGGAAACAGATGGAGAAGGGGCTTCCATACAGTTGAAATGGCAACTTGTACATTCAACAAAACAATATTCCAAGTTTTACAAAGATTAATTAAACTAAAAATATCTATGGTAATAAAACCTATAAATGGTTGATTTAAAGTACATCCAGGTTTGTGTTAAATATGTAAGTTTTATAATATATTGAAAAAAAAGGTTTATTTGTATAAAAATCTCATGAGAACTAAAGATGTTTCTATCAATTATACTTTGTTATTTGGAAATGCACCACACTATGTTAATGTATTCCTCTCTCAACAGTCAATCAAAATGTATTAAACACTTTAAAGAAACGTTGTGGTAAGTGTTAAACTAAAACCAGAAAACAGTTGTAAATAGTTGTATGGTTTTAAAATCACTCAACAGCCTAGAAAAGTCTTCCGTTTTCTCCATCATCTGGAGTTTTTTTTTCAGTGTTAATTTAAAACTGATGAAATAAAGAGAGCAGACATAAGGAAGTAATGATAACTAAATTTGTTGTTTCATAAAAGCAGAAACAGAACAAAATACAGAGTATGGAGTCGTTGTATGTAAAGAGTTTACTGATCACACAAGTACTTGTATATCAGTTTAACTTGGATTTGATGTGATTCAAATGAGTTTTCATTTTCTATAAAGGACTAAGTGCATGTGAACAGAGGGTTAAGAGAAATCATACATGGGATAAATGCAATATTACATTAATTTTGGAAATTGGCCAGCCAAAGTAAGCCAAAACCAAAAACTAAAAAAGGTTTTCTCTTAAGACAACTACTTGAATGACATATGCCAGAGAACATGTGGTTGGAGAAACATGCCATAACAGTATTACTACAAGGATTTAAAGGCCTAATGTCAATATAGATTCTGGTCTTTGTCTTCAGGTTTTCTTAACACATTGACTGCCAAGGCATTTTCCGTAATTTCTGTCCCAGTGCCAAGTCCCGTTTACATATTAAATTACAGTTTGAAAGTGTAACATCTGGTCACAGACTATCATGATGTCATTCAAAATACGATGGCGGGAAAAACCGTTGAGACGTATAAATACGTCACTGGCAATGGTCCAACAATTTTATTGACTTTGCCAGGAACGTAAATATACGTCAGGGATTTTCCGCGCTAAAATCGGTCAAACTGTTCATATACGTCATTGTCCACGCTCATACGTCATTGTCCACGTGCATGCGGTACATCATTGCCCACATTGCTGTTCACAATGGCGGAAAACATTAGTGCTGACCAAGCTATAGCTATACTTATGGCAGACGATGAAGATGATGTAGATACAGATTCTGATATGCGATCAATTGATGAATATAGTGAAGATGACATGAGTAGTGATTATGCAGATAGTGATCATAGTATCACTTCTTCGGATGACACAGACGTAGGCCCAGCAGTGGTGATGCGTGGTAGACCTGTACCCCGCGGGCGTGGCCCAAGAATGAGAGGAGGGCGCGGCCGAGCAGTCGGGCGCGGAAGGAATGCATCTCCAGTAGGAAGTCCAAGACGTGGTCGTGCACCTCGTCGTGTGCCGCGTGGTGCTGCTGCTCGCCGTGGTGCTGCTGCTCGCCGTGGTGGTGGGCATCATGTATGGACAGACGTTGCAGAGGACCCACCAGATTTTATATTTTCAGAGATCCCTGGATTAAAAATCCAAATGCCAGATGATGCATCACCCTTTGATTTTTTTGAATTGTTTATTACGCCACCGATAATAGATATGATGGTTACCGAAATGAACAAATATGCTATATCGGAGATCAATAAAAACAGACCGTTGACACGTTCTTCACGTATGCATGCCTGGTACAATACGAACGCAGTTGAGATGAAGAAGTTCCTTGCTCTAATGATTCAACTTGGTCCAAATAATAAACCAACATTGGAGCACTACTGGAGCTCTAATGTCTTGTACAAGAACACATTATTCGGCGGTGTTATGTCCCGTAACCGTTTTCAACTAATGTTACGATTCTGGCACTTCGTTGATAATGAAGCACATCATGATGATAGATTATACAAGATACGACCTCTTGTGGATCATTTCAATGACACGATGAAGAACATTTATTATCCAACAAAGAAATTGTGCCTTGACGAATCAATGGTACTTTGGCGCGGCAGGCTACTATTTCGACAGTACATAAAGAATAAACGCCACAAGTATGGGGTGAAATTTTATGAACTATGTGAATCGCGAGGTATGATCATAAAAATCGCTATATACACTGGAGCTGGGTTTATTGAAGATAATGAAGGCCTAGGACTGACTGCAGCTATAGTTTTAGAACTTATGAAAGATTACCTGGACAAAGGCCATGTTTTGTATACGGACAATTATTATAATTCTGTAGGGCTGACAAAACACCTAACCCAGCATTCTACATACTTATGTGGAACGCTCAGATTTGATCGCACCGAAAACCCCAAGGATGTGATAAACAGAAAATTGAAGAAAGGAGAAATTGAATGGAAACGGTCCGAATCAGTAGTCGTTTGTAAATGGAAGGACAAACGAAACGTGCTAACAATATCGAACATGCACAGAGTTGAGATGGTCGATGTTACGAATCGAAATGGTAAAATTCAGAACAAACCAAATATTATTGGCGACTACAACATGGGAATGTCCGGTATTGACACGTCCGACCAGATGTTGTCTTATTATTCTTCTTTACGTAAGACGCTTCGCTGGTATAAAAAGATAGGCCTACATATAATTGAGATGTGTATTATAAATTCCCATATAATGTATAAAGATAAAACCGGGAAAAATATGTCACTTTTGGAATTTCGTGACAGTCTGACAGTTAGTTTGCTAGGAGATGCATATACTGCTCTTCAGGAGAAAGGGGACCCACTCCCACCTGCCCCGGCCGGGGCCGCATTTCATTACCTTGATGTGCTGCCAGCTTCGGAAAAGAAAGCCAATCGTGCCAAAAGATGCGTTGTCTGCGCAAATGCACAGGTTAGAAAAGAAACACGCTACTACTGTCCTGTCTGCCCTCAAAGACCCTCCCTCTGTGTAGTCAACTGCTTCAAAGCATATCACGAGTAAATAAAATGTGTACCGGTAATCCAAAGAGATGAGAAATGACCGGCTGTGTATTACATGCCATTTTGTGTTATTTTAAAATAAAAAATGATTATTATTATTATAGCGTAATTATAGTATTTATTTCCAATGACGTCACAAGCTGGGGTCAATATCTGACCCCCATCCTCTGACCCACCCTATCATCGAGAGATAAAAACAGTAAACCACACTGAATCATTTCATCCTTTATTATTTTTATTTACTATTAGCGCAATTTATGACATGTTTGAGATGATTATATTGAGTGTGAGGGCGCCATCGTATCAACCATATTCAATGCATGAGGGAATAAACACAAACAAACATATGACATTTATTTTTAGATTATCGTTTACGTACATCATTCATAAACTGCCATGCGATAATTCCTGTTCCAATCACCACTGCCAGCGATTCTACATACAATACAAAAGTGCTACGATTTTGACGTAGTATTACGTCTTGGCAAGTAGCGACACGCAATTTTTGACGTATAAATACGTCGTGGCAGTGAACGTGTTAAAAACCATTAAATATTATAAATGAACACGGCATTATACATGAAATTTACAGATAAGCAAACAACTAAGATTACTTAATTGTTGTATTTGGCTGAAACGTATTTAAATGACAAAAAGTATAACAATTACATAAAATGGGTAATTTGTTATCTATAAAGTGTGAACTAGTTTTTCATGATGGTTTTGTAGTATTTTGACTCTTTACAGGGATCCAGATAGTACCGCTAGAATGAAATTATGATTATTATTATTATAATTATTACTTTTTGCTATTATTTTTAATATTATATATGCTTATGTATATTATATACTCCAATGTTTTACATTACTTTTAAATTATAAAAAATGTAACAATAATTTACAAAAAGCGTTATGTTCATTGTTACAAAAAATATTCCCATCAATTATTGTAGAGTATTCACATTTGTCTCTGGCTAAATTCTTATAATAAAGTTTGAACAAGTTCCAAATCAAAGCTGTAGTTATAATTACAAATTAATATTGAATTGTTAAAACTTTTGCTTCATACAGTTGACAGATTGATATCACAGGTGAGGCTATTCTTGATGTATCCATCAAACTATTAGTTTGCTGTTTTTGTTATTCTCAATAGAAATTATCTTTATTGACTCTATTGATCTATAATTACAATATTCATAAAAAATTGATAAAATCAAAAGTTATAGACAAATCATATATAAAGAACATTGGATGACGAATATTACTTGGATTAGGATGTACTAAAAACGTAATAATTTGTTGTTTTTTTTTGGTTTTAATACATCATACCAGAAATATCTTTATGATGAAAGGATTTACTTTTATCATCATGAAGACAATTTTCTGTAAATTCTCCTGTCCAGAATTGTTACTGAACACGCATGTATTGCTCTGGTATTAAACTGACCAATCATAGTAACAATATAGTGCGCAACTATGCTTTCTCCAGAGATTTCACAATGTTCGGGTATGCATGTATGAAAACGTTTAATAAATCAGACCTGGTTACAAGATGTAACAATTTATGCGGATGTGAAAAGGTAAAGGTAAAGGTATTCATATTTGTCCTCAAGCTTAACTGGAAACTGAGGAAATTCGGATTAGGCCCTCCACGGACCCACGGCAGCCAGCAGTGCAGCGCCTACCAGATCAGCACATCTTCGAAAAGTGTACCAAGTTCTTTAACGTGCACTGTTAAGTACACGGGACCAACGGCTTTACATCCCATCCGAAGGACGAGGCAATGAGAGTAAAGCACCTTGCCTAAGGATGCAATTAGTATGGTACAGATAACCTCGAACCCATGCCTATCACATGCTAGTCCGATATTACCATTACACCATCACTCTCTATACAGCACCCGCCACAATTTCTAGACGGTCTCCCATCCAGAACGCAACCAGGCCCAACGTTGCTTAACTTTGGTGATCTGACGAGAACCGGTGTTTCAACACAGTATGGCCGTATAAAAGGGTATAAGTGAATAACAAATTAGTTAAAGGAACATTAGTATTGAATGTAATTTCTCATCTAAAAAAATGTTACTACTGTACTCTAGTTTATGTACATACTTATTTGAACATTTTAAATCTAGAAAAAACAATTTGAAAAAAAAAACAATGTAATTCTATTTCAAATGCCGAGAACAATGTACAGAACATCCATCAACAGTCCTTGGGTAAAGGAAACGTGTAAGAGAAAATGTCATAACCTAGTTTTTAATTATGATTCAGCAAAAGTTTGATAAACAATATTTACATATACATTGTATCATCATGTTTATAATATACATGTTTACCTATAGGCAACTTTGCAGATAAACTGAAATAAATACCAAACACATATCGATCGATCAATATTATATTAATAAGATTGTATTTTTTTTAAAGATTTATTAACTATCTGAATCATAAGCCCAAAATCTGTAAGAATAAAACAAAATATCAACTGCAACTTTTCTGATCTTAATTTTCATAAAAAATAATATAAATAATCAAGAGATATTAGTAACAATATAGTGTAGTAGTAAACTATTAGTAACTCAAATTGATTTTCATTTCACAATAAACAATGATAATTACAATTTTTAAAAACTTGAGTTGAAACATGCATTTGAAATCAAATCTATAAATAGTATGAGCAAATAGAACATCAAATGTCATTAACAACTGACAAAGTTTTCTCAACTCTGTCCCGTTAAATTTAATTCAAACTTGATTCAAATGTTTAATTTGGTATCGTAAAAAACAATGATGCCTTACCTCGTGACAAATTTTCATCTTCTGTCTTAAAGAATCCTTGTATAAATTTAACAATAAAGGCATCTTGCCTTATTTTAAAAATAGCCTACCAAAAATAACAATCTATAAGAGAACACTGCTTTGCTAGGAGTATGTTATGGGTCGAAGCTAAAAACTTTATATATCTTGACTCCCTGAATAATTGGACTAGTCCATTTCAAACTCAGGGGATAAAAACAATGTGAAAGTTGTAGTGAGAAAAAAAAAAGATCTTTGAATGTTGGAAGTTGTCCAGATAGCTAATTGAAAAATGTCCCTTGATTTTAAAAGGCAAGACAAGAGTGTACTTTTAGTTGACAAGCATGGTCACAATTATTGATAAGTGAATCCTAGATCTATTGTGGTATTCTAAATTTATAACATATGAATGATATAAAGCGGCACCCTGACAAATCACCTATTAATTCATTCTTATCAATAATTAATTACTACTGTCGTTAATGTTTAGTTTATGTTAAATTAATAATCTGATTTATATGACAAGGAATTCTAGATTGTGAAGTTGAAATATAAATTGTGCCATATATTATATTATAATTTGTTTGAATTTTGACCTTGTATAATTATACATGCAGAAAACAAAAAGAAATTAGCAAATGTTCATCCTATAATTATTATGACCATTAATACTGTATACTATGAAAATAATATTTAAAATGCAATTAAATGATATGACATCATCTTACTGATTGTGGCGATCAGTATGAAAAATAAAATTTGTTGTTTTTATTGATCATGATGTAAATTTTATCATACTGTCAGTATGAAGACAGAATAAATGCTTACCCTATAATATAGTTTTAGGTATAGGCCTAGAACACTACTAATTTTGTTTAATATTTGTCTGCAGAAAAAAACATTAATCGTTGTTTTAATGTCATGTGTATTATAAACAGGCCTGAGTAGAGAATTAGCGAATGCCATTTGGACTTTGCAAAAAACTGATATTAAAAAAGACAAATTTTTTTGCCAAAAAAAAAAATATCATAATTCTGACAAAGCGAAAAAAGTGATGTGCCCATATATGGACATGATGATGTCATATCACTAACATATTTGGGCATATAACTACCATATTTGCACACATCACATGTGTTTGGTCAAACTAGTTTGATTTAATGCTAATATAATATAGATATTCACTCCCGAAGAATGAGGTACTAGATTCTATTTCAAGGTGGATGGTGAGATAAATAGACTTGACAGGTACAAGTGTACTTTTGTAGGTTCCTGATTTGTTCTTGTCCCCTAGAAACAAGTCCCTTGGGCTGGGTGAATTAGAAACTAATCAACAAGTCAAAATGTAATAGACACATTCCAAACCGACAATAATCATTATCTGTTCTTATAGCAACCATGTCAATCATCTTGACAATTCCAAGAATAGTTTGTCAAAGAAAAGAAATTACAAATTAATTAATACTGTGGAATGAATATCTGACTGTGTTACAGTATAAAATTTTCCAAAATCATTTAATATATCACTTCAATTAAATTAAATTATTTTATTTTGTCATGCACTCTGTCTCAAAAATTGTCTTACTTTGTCACATATAAACATAGTAAAAATATGATAAAAACGGTAAAATACAATACAACGAATACTAAAATGTCTACAAAAATAGAAAAGTCTTGATAAATCCTGTCAATGTGCACGGTGCTTCTAATTTTGGATTAAATATTAAGATAAAACAGTTCAATGTTAACATTCAAATCTTGATAGTCATATACATTGGGATTATTTTGTATTAACTATGACCATGAAAATTTGCTATGTTATATAAAAAGTGCTGTGAGACCTTTTGGTAAAGACCGCCTCAAAATTATATACAAATGTTTGACTTTTTGAAACCAATGAACAGTACATTATTCACATTTTGTGTTTTACTTGTTATGGTTGCCCCATTAATGGCATAATTATACATTTTATAAGTTTGCTCTGTAGTCAATGTTACTAGAGTCTGCATTAATATAAATGAATAATGTTGAATGGAGAGACTATTTTCATGAGTTGAAATATTGAATGTCTCTATTCAATGAATATTATTAGTTACACCCTGCTTGTTCACGGAATACGGGAAATAAATACGTTCTGGTTCCATATTCTAGGAGACCGAAGGCCGAATGGATTATGGAACCAGAACGTAGATATTTCCCGTATTTCGTAAGTGTTAGTGTTGAAATCGACGACCTCTAGCTATCACAACAACAATAGGGAGCTTTCGACGATTACGATTAGCTTTTTTGACGGACCGTAGAATACGGGTTCATATTCGATGGTTGAAATCACAACTACGCATGCACTCAACGACAAAAATACAATACAATACTGTACATAAACAACGCACGCATAGAAACATCAAACAGGTAATACGGGATGTATTACCCTTCTGATCCGCTTGACTGAGTAAATGGGTGTAATACGGAATTATATCTCATACATATTGACCAATCAGATTACAGAATTCACGTACACTAAGAGATAAAATCATATTCTATTCTGCTTTGTATTTCTATGAGCACTTGCCCCAATCAGGTTTGGTATAGCATAACAAATTGTACACTGGAAAAGGTGTACATTAAAATGGTTAAAAAAAAAAGAATAGAGAAGTAAACATCCGGTAGAACTAACTTTAGAGGTCTCTGATTGACGAAACTGACAATTCCATTAAAATAAATGATTTCAGCTTATTAACTCCATCGGTTATAATGTTACTATTTTAAAGTAGGTCCTACTAAAATGAGTGATTTTCTGGTCAATGAAAGATGGTTGATAAGTTTAATTGATTTCCTGGCAATTATTATTTTTTAGCCTGGAAACATAAAAGAAACACATAAGAGAAGGGGTTGACAGACAGCTGCATTGGACATTTCATTGACCTCTCATATCATGCGGAAGGAAGTTTAAGGTTAAAAATGTATTGAAGGAGGAGGATACTTAGGTACCTTAGGCCTTGGGCAATTTTTTATTAAAGCCAAATAAACTGTTTATTTCAACATAGGTTTATACAATTTTTATATCAACCATTATCAATCATTCCTGCTAAATTTGTGTGCATAAATATTAATTTTATCCAAAATTAATGTTCTCAGGCGGTCAAGCATTCAAGATGTTACACTGATTTGCTCAAGTTCAATGGAGTTCAATCAAATAACCGCTATTTCAAGTTGCAGCTAAAAGTTGTACAGCAATAACTGGTTAAATATCTTAAAACAGCATTTGATTGGGTGTTTTAACCTTCTCTTAATGCCTTCAAATTGTAACATACTATTATGTTCTGTATATAAAAGCTTACACTTTACTTTATACTCTTATATAACATTAATGTATTTATGGGTAACAAAATATGGCATTGAACATACAACTAGCTCGACAATCTAATAAATCCATATTGTGATTCACAATAGTTCATACTCTATCATTTGATCCATTCATGAATTGCATTATAAATATAGCAAAGATGACCAGCTTTATTGTAATGTAATTAGTAGGGGTCCTACTGTATATACAGATATATAGAACCCTCCGAAGTGACTCCTTTAAAGGGGTTAGTCATACGCCCGTATTCTTAAACCGGACTTTAGTCGTAGTTCGAGCTAAAACTAAAAAAATGACGTCATTTAAATTCATAAACCGAACTTCAACTAAATCACCGACTAAATCAGGCCAACCTCGACTAAATCGAGACGGATTTTGATCGATTTTTTTAGTCCTGGAGGGGGCAGACTAAATGGTCGACTAAATGGTTTTTAAACGATGTTTATAAAAAACGTAACAGTCATTGAGTTGTTATATTGGCCAGATATTGAAGAATGAAATATCTATATTTATATTAGCTTAATTAAATATACATTGGTATAAATTATAATAATGAAAATCATCTTTATTTACAACTGTATACAAATTACATTATTTTCTTCGCGCAAGTCCGACTTGAGCTACGTCACGCCATAGCGACAATGGGAGATGCGGCAATTCACCACGCGATGGAATGTTTAGGGGGCCTAGCGCTTTCTTGTCACGCTATGAAGTGCGTGGTTCGTGGCGATCATACTTTGTTGGGGGCCTAGAAAATATAAAAGTTACCGTACAGCCATGGTTCCTAAATCTATTTTAAAGATTTTATTTGTTGTTAATCAAATATACTTCACTGTTAAATTAATACTGATATTGTTCTAATAATTAACGATTAAAATTATTTTTCATGTATATATAGTCCTGATGCGTAAAAAGTGTTGTAAGAAATGGAAAGTGATATCAATGCGAAAAATTTCGTCTGCTCCTCAAATACTCTCTTGTCATTGGCCAATGTATAGCCTTTGTTACCCAGACGTGTGCAACTCGACTAAAAGCTCGACTTCATTAAGTCGAACTGCAAACTTCGACTACTTCGTTTTTGAATCGAATTTGAAGTAATAGCTCGAACTACGACTTTTCCAAGTCGAACTTCGAACTACGACTAAAGTCCGGTTTAAGAATACGGGCGATAGTGTTAAAATATGTATTGCTCCACCACCAGAAGGTGTCACATTAATAAGGTTAAGTCCTAAATGAGGGGTTCTAATGTTATTTAGAGGGTCATTATATGAAAATACTAAATTATTTTTAGAAATGTCTAAGCAACAAATCAAATCTGAGTTGTCATACAGTATGTTTTGGTAATGACACAAACCATTGTGGCACTCAATCCAAAGCCAGACAAGTATACATAGTGAGCCAAAGTAAAAGCAAAACGCAAAACCTTTATTTAGTGCAACTAAAAATCAAAGAAAAAAAGTTTACTGTAGTATTGCAAACCGCAAAGTATTGACGTCAAAATAAAAATGTTACAAAAGTATAAGTAGGTCAGTTAAAGTACATGGATAAAACAGCTTACACTAATTGAAAACTTCCAATTTAAAGTCTCTTATAATACAAAGTAATTAACTTTTCATTTTAAATGTGTCACAATATGATTAAAATTATTTATAATGTCAAAAGTTCAAACGGTTATTTAAAGATTATTTTAAAATGTCTATATATTAATTGCTTATTTTGAAAACATTTTTAATCAGTGCATGTTTGTATTTCATCTTTTCACTGCTTTTTAACATAAAAATTATACTTGAATTTACTATACTTCACTGACAAATGTAACTAATAAAATATCATCCAAAAAAATCTAAAAAAAAAAAAAGAAGAAGTCCACTTAATTTTGTTTTTTAAGGTGCTGTTGTGTCTTTATGTATTTTGTTTATCAATATTAAATATTTTGAAGTATGTATTTTATCAATAAATTGTGTATTACTATTATTAATACTCATACCAAAAATAGATTGTTGTTGGCAAGAGTGTTTACAAAACATTATACGTTTGTATTTGTAAAAATAATCCTTAATTTTCTTAAATGTAATCTTTGACCTGCAAATAGTGATTAGGGGAAACATGCCTATGCCACAGATTGTTGAAAAAATCCAGATAACTGAAAATTGTTCTATAAATATGCAATCAATGTTGCTGATATTTCAAGCAATACAAATTCAGAAGTTTTATAGGTTGAAAATGCAATGTTTTTAAAATAGTCAGATTAACAAATATAAAACATTCATTGCTGGAGATTAAAATATTGGCAACACACTAGGTACTGTCTTTTTATAGACCAGATGAATTCAGTACACAACATGGCTACCAATTTCAAGTTGTGACTGTGGTACAAAATTCCAGAGTGCAAAACAAATTGATCTCACCTAAGGACATGTACGTGACCTGCTATGTAATCAAAAACATGATTATGATGAACAGGTTAAACGGAAGTAGATTTCATAGAAAGAGCAAATATTTTGTTTTAAACTTGTTGTCACAGTGCTTTGTCGCAAAAACTCTCTAACACTAACAGTGCTTTGCATCTACATTTTAGTCAGACTGACTTATGTCAGGCTGGTTAAACTTTACTGTATAAAAAATGTTTACATATTTTGTTCTAACTGTACAGTAGTTGTGCTCTATAGGCCATATTAAGGACTTTTAGATTTGAGTGAACATTGACATGGGTCGTAGTTGACTGTTACTCGTCGACAGATATTTAAACGTTTAGATTAAGTGGACATTTACGTTGACATGGCAGTGAACCTACGATGAACAAGTTTTTGCCAATTGTCTAGTGCATGCGAATATCATAAAATGATGTAGTAAAAGGGTATGTAAAAATCTAAAAGTCCCTACACCAAAGACGACTAATCCAGGACTACTCTACTAGTCCAGGACTACTCTACTCTTTTCAGTTCTGGACTACCCTGTACAAAATTTATCAAAATAGTACTGCCAAATGACACTTAAAGATTTGTTAAATGGTGGCTTCTTTTAGTGCCAAACCATGATTTTCTTTCATAATATGTTGGCGACATGTCATACATGGGTCTAGGCAGCTACAGTGTTTAAAAAGGATTTTTTCACAGTACTCAACCTACAGTAAGTTACCTACCTCAAAAGACTCATCTGAGATGCCACGATGACACGTCAGGAAACTTGACGTACGACTTAACATTTTATCATCCAACTTCCAAGTTTTCAAATTTATAAAAGTATAATTCCTTCAAATATTATTAAAAATTATTATAATTTATGTAAAATCCAAAAAAAACGGCAGCAGAAAAATGAGCAAAAACTGAAAACTGTGTGTATGGGAAGGAAATTGCAAATACTGTAGACTTCCACTTTTTCTATCAGGTCGCTCTAGATATCAAAAAGGGAAGTGGTTTGATAAAAGTTGACCTACTCTTGCTGAAATAGGTGAACAATATTTGTATGTTATCTCAAGTCAGCAAATCTTACATTAATTTGGTTATTAATTAGACTGTTTTGTCACTAGTTCAAATTATTGAAAATTCAATATTAATGTGGTTTGCACAATTCAATAAATAACATGTGTTGAAAAGAATATTGGTATTAACTTCGCTTGAGAATTCCAAAAACGACTGCCACTTCATCAGGTTAAAAGATGGGTAAAGCAAGTCCAATTCCAATGTTTGATAAACACAGTATTCAAAAGGCAACAGTACAGTAGTACAGATGGACTGAAGAAAGAAAATTCATCAACCAAATACACAATCAGTAGTTAAAATCTTCAAAAAACATAAATGATGGAACTTAGTCTGTCCAAGGTAGGTACTGCGATGTCTGGTATTTCAAAAGTTTACTGTTTGTAGATAATTAAAAATAATGTGCAAAAAACATATCCAAAGAATAAATTGACGGTCTTCATTTGTAAAGACTATCTACAACCAAACAACATAACACCACAAAGACGCCCAGGCAATTGGCAGCAAACATGATATTTCTCGCTAGGCTAACATTCTTGACATACCAAAAGCAGCTAGATATCTACAGAAACCTGCCTTCAAGTGAAACATGATCTCAAACGGCAACCTGCCATTGGTCCTCATACATATCAATTAGCTTTACTAACGATCAACACCACAAGTGAGTGACAGATTTAGAGTTTACCTCACAAGTAAATTTTTTCAGCAATTAAAAGTTTTCACCAATCAAAATCCTGTAAGTGAAAATGTTTTAAGAAACGAAACAAGAAACATCTTGTTCACTTCTGAGTGGGTCACAGTGAATACTTTAAGCTGTAACATCAACCTTTTCTGAGTTTCTTCCTTTTCTTCAAACAGCAAACTCAAATATATATTCTGCACAATAAGATTAGATTGTAGGCTTTGATAATTTTCAATTGGAAATTAGGATTACAGAGTGATCATTATAGAGTGAATTCATGTATTTCTTCAGGCTAGGCTTGGGTAATAGTAGCACCAAATAAAAAAACTATAATCATTGTTTTTCCTTTTCCAGATAGCTGTGTGAATAGAGATAAACTACGACAGAACTTGTTTTTATGTTGTTTCAAATTTTAGAAAATAAAAAAAGTGAAAAATGGATGTCTGGCTATCAAGCAGACGATTTTAGGTTTAAAGTTATTTAAAAAAAAAATCATACTAATACACAGCGGATAAACAAGATTAAACAAAAACATATGGTTACTGGTCAATTCAAGTGACATTTGCGGTATTAAAAATAATTAGTTTTAAATGTTTAAACAAAGAATAGCATACAAATTTAAGGAAGCAAGTAATTCCATCAGGTAAATAAAGTACGATGGGAATCAAAGGACGCATCTAATATAAATTATAAAATAAAAGTGACATATTTATAATAAAAACCAGAAATATCAGCATTTTGATTGATTGTTGTGTTATTGTTTGTGAGGCCTCTTACATTATTATTGGAACACTAAAGATAGAGTTCTATTCAATTGAAAAAAAATAAACAAAACAGATGCTCCTTTTTAAAAAAAATGAATAAATGGCAAAAGTGCAACTATAGATATCCTGAAATATTTGAAATTTTTTTAATTAATATTATATAATAAAAAAATTTTTAATTAATATTATATAAAATAGAAATTAAAATAAAATGTTCAATTCATTTAAACCAACTAATTTAGATATTTATCATTAGATTTAGGAATATCTGTATTAATTAGTATTTTCAAAATTATTATTTTGCCCTAAATCAACCTTGATTTTGAATTATTATTATTACTTTTTAGTACGTGTCATTACATGAGAAATAAGTAAAACTTTATTATTAAAATGATATGGGACGTCTTTATTATAATCATGTACATGTACTATGGCCCAATTCTCACGTTCTCAATTAGAAGTTACCATTTTTAATCCTTTACAGACTTCCACACACTAATCTCAGCTTTCATTACATATTCCACAATTCATTTATACAAAGGAAAAGACCTTTAAGTTGATAAATACCGCAAACAATGCATAATTATATATATCATTATCATAAAAAAGCTGAAGACATTATATAGATACAAAAAATATATTTTTCAATGGGCCTGACTCTCCTGCCTTTCGATCCTCAAAATAGGGTATAAAAATAAGGTATAAAATACGGTATAATTTATAGAAGTAGGCCTACTATCTTGGGTGGTCGTGTTAAAATTCATCTTTTTTACCCAACCTGCCTTTCGATCCCTAAAAAATGGGGACAAGGTATTCTTTCCTTTGCCCCAAATTAGAATTTGCTATCTTTGGCGAGCCTCTGCTTTCAGTCTCTTTTTGTTTTTTTATTGACTTGTTTCAATGACAAGTCCGCACCCTGCACTCCTTTAATTTTTGCTAAATTATTTTTATAAATCTGGCTGTCCTGTTTGTTTCCTTCAACTTTCCCGAAATCTTTGTTTCCCCAACAGATTAATTGCAAATGTTGTGTATAAAAAATAGTATCTGAAATATTGTTATTACACAGTATATGAATATGTACCGGTAGACGTAAACAGTACAATAATATGAATATGCAATATACAAACAACAAATTCTTTAGCAGTGTCAAATATCGAATCGCCTCAAGACATGTTAAAAATTGCTCAATTAACTTCCTTAAAAAATAAATACTTTTTATTTTAATTGACCTCAGAGTTAAAAAAGTACCAGGGGTAAAGCTAGAGTTTCCTCTGCTCAACTCAACAATAGGAAATTAATTTTGGAACGGGAATTCCTTCAATTCAATAATTCAGGTCATACCCCTCTCAGGGGAAATGGGATTGGACATTTAAATAATCAAAATCCTAAAGTGCACAATAAACACTAACTCCCATGTGCGTAGCATGAATATGTGGTCTGTATGGTTTACTTTTATCACAATTCTCCATATCATATACCTGTTCTGTACAACATTATCGTGTCAAGACAAACTTTTATTTGCTACTTCAAGTGTGTCTAAATAAGTAACTAATAGATATGCAATATGAAAGGTTTTCAAGCTCATAGATATAGAATACATCACTTACATTACAAGTGTACTGAGACACATTTTATTTCTATACAGTAACTATAATGTATCATACCATTTTATTTTGTATTATCTTATCCTACAACATAATGTTGGAAAGTTGGCTGACTTCAGAAATATTGTAAATTAATCTCCAAAACTCAATTTAATATTAGTTTCCGAAAACCTCTACAGAAATATATCAAGTAATTACTGTAGATTTGCAGACTAGCAACTGCTGTCTATGCAACTCAAATTATGACTTATTCCACAAATTATTTAATTGTTTAATTCAAAATTACAAATATTAAACTCTTGCCAAGACACTTAAATGGTCATGGTTAGTCTCAGATAAATTTCAATTTATTTAATGTTCATTTTGAAATATTCACAAAGAATAAGAATAAACATTTATTGTTTGTGCCTAAAAAAATACAGAAGGAATTATAAGAAATACCTTGACTATTTAATATTCAATTTGAAATATATAAAGAGTTAAAAAATTGATAAATAATATATTGAATGTACCCTAAAATTAAAGAGGAACTCATAAAAAATATTTTACTACCATAGCTATTTTTTATGTGAATTATTATAAACAAATGAAAATAGCATCCTACTTTTTTAAATGCTGCCACCAACCATGAATGACAAAGAAACTTTTTTTATTTCTAGACAAGATCTGTGCAGTAAGTACTGTAAGTAATCAACTGTATGAACAAAGCATGCTAACAAGCCAATGGTCTATAAAATATTGTATATAATTTTTTTTTTATTATTTAAACAATGCTTGATCCTTTTGCCAACAACAGTCTTAAACTATTTTATATTTTAGCTTTTTTAAATGGTTATAGTGCCCAAATAATTGTAAAATACTACTTTTCAGCCACCTCTTGGTTGCCATAGTAAGTTCAAGTTAATTTGGAATCATATTCTTATTATTTTGATTTAATAACCAAATTATTGTGTGGGAGGCAGGAGATGAGGCTGATTGATGATTTGATTAAAACATTTTAAAAATGTCGGTTTCAATCAAACGTATCAGTGTAAACAAAAATGAACATTGTTTTGAATTTATAAACTGCTTAAAAGTCTATGTATAATTTTAGCTATTTTTCTTTCTTTTTTTTGTGTTCTTTAACATGTATCTAAATCTACAATTATGCAATGAGTGGATGTAATTGTATTACATTTTAACTGTTGATCTTCTTTCTTTTTTTATTTATCCCATTGTGTAAGTGGTGCTCCCCGCTGTTGGATGTGAGGTGAAATAAACCAAAGACAACCTCTTGAAATGAAAAAATCCTATTTACAAACTTCAAATATTAAACAAAGAATTGATAATAAAGGCATTTAAAGATATTTAACCTTCAAGCAATATAATATCAATTTTACTCAAAATATCATGTACAATCATAGAGCGGTACACTTTGACGCATCACTGGTCGGCGATGAAAACGGTAAAATAAAACGGAAAATGACTTAGATGTGGTTTTGTGACTCAAAATGTAATTGCAAAGGGAAAATGACCCTTAAGAATCCAGAAATAATTGTCTGTAAAGAAATATTGATAATGATGAAACGCACGTATAATACATCATTCACTGAAGATAAAGTGACTCATACACAATCAAAAGATGCATTAATAGCACAACTGGCAGTACTAAAAATGCCACAAAATGTGACTTTTAAAAAGATTAGTTATGAATGTACCTAAAATATATTTAATTAATTTAATAACACTATTCTTTCATATTTTGTATAAATAAATCAAGTGCGTTAGTGGTTAATGTTACATTAGTGGTTGATTGTTACGTTTAACCAACATAACAAACTTCATTAAACACTAACGTAACAAACTTCATTAAACAATAACGTAACAAACTTCATTAAACAATAACGTAACAAACTTCATTAAACACTAACGTAACAAACTTCATTAAACACTAACATAACAAATTTCATTAAACACTAACGTAACAAACTTCATTAAACACTAACGTAACAAACTTTATTAAACACTAACGTAACAAACTTCATTAAACACTAACGTAACAAACTTCATTAAACAATAACGTAACAAACTTCATTAAACACTAACGTAACAAACTTCATTAAACACTAACGTAACAAACTTTATTAAACACTAACGTAACAAACTTCATTAAACACTAACATAACAAACTTTATTAAACACTAACGTAACAAACTTCATTAAACACTAACGTAACAAACTTCATGAAACACTAACGTAACAAATTTCCTTAAACACTAACATAACAAACTTCATTAAACACTAACGTAACAAACTTTATTAAACACTAACGTAACAAACTTCATTAAACACTAACGTAATAAACTTCATTAAACAATAACGTAACAAACTTCATTAAACACTAACGTAACAAACTTCATTAAACACTAACGTAACAAACAAAACACTAACGTAACAAACTTCATTAAACACTAACGTAACAACAGTAGAAAATGTTGAGATATGTTTGGACTTTTATAAACTGTTTAAGAAAATGTTAAAATTTGTGTACTTACAGTACTTTATTTATAGTTACAACTATCAGTCTCCACCTTTCCTCAAGCGACCGACTTTCAAAAGCAGCCATCTTGACCACCTTTCTAAAACGACCATACATCGTAAGCAATCACCCACATTAGTGACCACCTCTCTTAAGGGACCGCTTCTAATAAATCTAAACACCTCTCATAATCGACCATCTCTTGTAAGTGATCGCTTGTGAGGAACCCCCTTTTTAAAGGACACCACCTCTTGTAGGGGAACGCTTCTCATAATTAACTACCTCTAGTAAGCGGCCATCTCTCTTAAATGACCACTAGAGGTAGCGGTCATAAGAGAAAAAATGAGAAATGGTCAATTATAAGACATGGTCCCTAACGAGAGGTGATTATCGTTTAAGAGAGGTGGTCACTTAAGAGAGGTGGTTGATTATGAGAAGCTGTCCCTTAGAGACAAAGCATTGAAGGATAAACAGACAAACGTTTAATTAGGTTAAATGCAACACCATTATTTATCCAGTTAAAGAGAGCTGACAAACAATTCCTAGATTTCTAACTTTCAAAACAATAAATATGAAGAGTTTTTAAAGTCTAAGACTTCTTAATATTTTCTCCTGTTGTTACATTAGTGGTTAATGAAGTTTGTTACAGTATTGTAAAAGTGACAACCACAAACCTAAACGGTTATTTGCGAGCACAAATTTAGCAGAAATGTGGTCGGTCTATAAATATATTATTTATTTTAAAATAAACAGGGTTTGTTCGGTGATATGCTCAGAGTGAAAATATACCTAATTTTGATCTAAATTAGAAGAGGCACAAGGATGTAATGAAGGGTAATAATATTATACAGAAAGTTTAAACAGAACTTAGCGTCTACCAAATGATTTAATAACAATTTTATTCTACATCCTGTACATTACTATACATCAACTCATGAAGGGCAAATCTAGACAACAAATGGGCACAATTAAAACACTGAATAGCTAAATACAATGAAATATTGTATCCATTTTTGATGTAAAAATTAATATTAGGCCTACATAAAAAAAAATAGTGTGTCAAACCACAATGCTGTGGTTAACAGCTATACTACTGAATAGTAACTGAGACAGAAACAATGTTATTCTACATCTGAGACACAAAAAAAAATATACAGAAAGTTATAAGATATCAAAATGAAAAAATTGCTGAGACCTATTTCTGAAATTAAGATAATTATAAAATTCATTACTGAAGATGATCAAATAAAGTTTTAAATATTCAATCACAATGACTTGTCTCACTTTTTTAAAGATTAAACCGTAGTGGACCCTCTTGTACTGTAATACGTAATGGTCCAATGACAAGTGACAGTTTGGATTATCCATCGTTTGTGATTGGTCAAATCACTTGCGTAGCATCTAGATCCTTGTGTTGTGTTTTAGTGGGAACAAAGCTTAATGATTAAATGTAGGTGTGACATACTATCAAACAGACTGCAAATCTTTAGAAACTAATCTGTTACTTTCGTGGCATTTTGGTTTTTTGTGGGTCACTACAACCTTAGGGTGTAATGCCTCTATCCCGGAATATGTACAGTAGGTTAGTTTTGGATGACATTTTGTTCTGTACAGTAGGCCACATTTACTACTGATTGTTAAACAAAAATAATTGATAATAAATCATTATAATGTTTAAAGGTTTGCATGGCAAAATTAAATGTTGATATAAAGTTTGTGGTACACCACGTATATAGGACAAAGAATATTGATTGAAACATCGAGAAACTCAACAGTTCTTTTCAGAACTAATAAATCATTATTTCTTAAATTATTAAATAGAATATTAATAAAAAAAAGGCATAATTTAATAAAGGAAGAATAACTGTTAGTGTTATGCAAAAAAGTCGAGTAGCGTTTTTCATAAGAAATATTTCTTGTTTTATAATATGAATCAAATGTTCCCGCATCCCCATATTATATGAGTCAATTTCTATCCATTGGGAACAAGCAGACAATTTACATCCAGGTGCGTCAGTTCAGATGTGCCAGACTGTAGGCTAGCCAAACTCACCTGGTGAGTTGAAAGGAAATTAAATATTATTACCCTGGCGTGTGACTGTACGTCATTCTCACATTTTGATAATAATGGATAAAATACGGGCATGTTTTACAAAAGGAATTTAATTTCCTTATAACTTAAACAACTGTTTACAAATGAGACCTATGACCAAATGTTATGCTTTATTAATATGGACAATCAAAAGTAATGCAAGTTAAATTCGTAATGGACATAAATTACAAAAAAATTGTTGGTGTAGTCGTTGAAATGCAATTTCTTTATATAAATTAAACATGGGGCAAAATATATTTTGACACTGGGGTCAACCCCTATTCTGGGGACACCCTTATCAAGGAAGCACTTTGTTACCTTCCAAAGGTGTCCCTTTAATACTACTACTTTTACTATATACTGTAATGTAAGTATTACATATTTTAGAAATTCATGGGGTGGCCTATTAACCATATAAGGAGACACTTGTCTGTGAAATGAATAAGGAGAATGTTTGTTTTAACTATACCGCCAGTAAAAACCTATTAAAGCTTAGGTACATGAATTTTAAATATAATATCTGGTTAATTGTACATAAATCAAATATTTGTAACAGAAATCAAGACGAAAAAACATGAATTTCCCTTAATATGGTCAAATACAAAATTTGGCAAAATTCTGCCATAAAAACCCGGAAGACTTTTTTTCAGTAGTTAGGTAGTTTAACCTAATGTAATAACATTTCTGGTGACTCCCTAGAAGGTGATAAAAGATGGTGGATATACAGTGGATAATTTTTGCTAGAGCATGAAAATAAAAATCTGAAGTTGAATAAAAATACCAGAAATGTAAAATTCAAGTTATAATAACCTATATTTAGTCATCTGATAACATTGTTTACCACACCGTTTATTTTTCATAGCTTTTTAAAATGCTAATAGAGATTTGTGTAATTTGAACTATCTACTACTACTACTACTACAGTACTGATAAAGAAAGTGCTTATTTTCAACAAGTTCGTGTAACACAAATAAAATCCCAAAAATTATGAAACATAGGGGAAACTATAGATCGAAAATTATTGGAATGTATGATCAATAGAAATTTTTTGCCCGCACCTGGCCTTTAAGAAGTCCCCTTAATAGTGGTTTTACTGTGTGACATTAGACAACAAGTACTCTATCCCCTTAGTATATTGTATCAATTAATTATTTATTTTTAAAAACTTTGTTTTCTACCCGCCAAACAACCTTTTAAAGAACCTAAACAAATCTTAATCATAATCTGCATCATGATCTGATTCATTTGATATTTTTTACTTATTAACTTGTCAACAATTTACTAAACGAGTAAATTGATTTTAATTTACAAAAAACAAATAATGTTTTGTTTAGATTTTAGATGTTCTTGAATAATAAAATTGATTAAATTTGATTAGTATACGGAAGTGAGTCAGTGTATAAAGACTATAAGGGCTAAAGACCAGTGGATGCTAACAGAGGGATTTCCTCGTGTCACTGTCATTGTAATTGTAAGCCAAAATTTATTCATGCAAAACAACCAAAATATGTCTACTATTACTAAGCACAAACTTAGAAACACATTACACTCTGAAGTCTCAAATTAACAAAAGTTTCAGAAGAAAAATGTCTTATAGTAAAACAAACTCATTTTAGGAATTAACTTTTAATTTTTAAAATTATTTACATTTATTAAGCATAACTGAGAACAGGTTATTTTGTATTTATGTTATTTTTGTACATTTCTACTAGTACTTAGACAAATCTGTTTATAATTCTAATAATTAACAACTTCTCACTAAATTAATTGAATACAAATATTTATTTTAATTTTAATCGGATCACATTAAACATTCAAATTAGTCTCATAATAACAATCCTCAATTTTTTCAATTCATTAATAATGACCAATCAATTTGGGCCAAATGAATCACCAAGAGATGACTGAATATATTAATTGACCTGACTTTGGCACCATCACTGTCCACCTGAATTTCCCCTAACCATCATTCAATGTGAATGGGCTGTGTGGTCAACTGTCAACAACGTTTGACCACCATCTTTGATGACCCATGCTTAAAAAGCCATTCATAAGACTTATAATTAAGTTAAAGTTTTCAGATTCTCACACCCACAGATACCTACCAATGATAGTCCTAGTTTATGGTTGTCGTACACCCACTGGACCACAAAACAAGTAGAGGTGGAAAAAAATAAATCTGATACATAAACAACATATGAACATACTAATCTAAGATCGCTCAACCACATGATAGTGTCTATGGTCACACTGGACAAAAGAAGGACAGTGTGTTCAGAATCAGGGGTCTTAATAAAAGTAGTAAAAATGACAACTCAATTACATCTGAAATGTTATGAAATACTGATCATTTAGGCATAAGAAGAAACATTAAAGAACCAAAGATATGTAACCAATATCAGCAGTATTTAAGTTAGGAATGGATTAGACCCACTTATTGTGAGTTTTTTATGCATTTTAAGCATCTTACACAAAGATGACAGTAATAATAGGACTGGACAGAACCAAGGACATGTGATCAACATCAGTGGTTAAATGCCTTAGAATGACAGCTCAATTAAGTATACAAGGATCTTTACCCACTTGTTGCGAGGTCATAAAGGCTCAAGAAACTGCACTATAGACTGATTCATGTCTGAAGGTACAGTATACGGTACACCATTAGCAATAAAATTGATTTTTATTTTCAAAAATAAAAATGTGTCTATTGTTACTGAAAATATTGAGAAGTTGTCACTATCATTGAAATTTGTCAACATATTGGCAATTATTCACCATTGTTTTCAAAATTATAACATGTGATGTATTTATGGATGACAATCCATATAACTTAATGAAAAAAAAATAATAGATAAAATAATATTAAAAAAATAATCTATTAAAAATATAAATTACAACATACATTATTTTGTTCAATAAACAAGTATATTAATCTATACTGTAATTATAACATTATTATGATTTTTAGGATTAATAACAAAAATAGTACTAGTTGAAGACCGATTTGCATATTGGGAGTAATTGTTATGCATTTAAAGTTTAATGAGTAGTGTAATCTTGATAAGATTTTTCTTACCTCTCACACACATGATATCCAGAAAATAAGCACATTTTGAATGAAATTAAAGTCAATACAAATGGTAGAGAATAAAATGCATTGGTCTATGCAAGATAGGATACCAAAATCCAAACTTACATTTAATTACAATAAATAATTATTATTGATCAATCCTTGGGTTGTACATTGCATATTCATGTTTTTTTTGATAAAAATGTTTGTAACAATTTCATAATCGAAAACCCAAGCTGTGTTTGAACCATCTACAATGGATACTCCGTAGCCAAATTCCAAGTGCCATAATTTGTTGTACTATAGCCTTCAATAATCATAGTTGTGATTCATAAAACAATGTTTTTTTTTGTATTTATTGAAGAAAATGAATAGAATGTGTATTCATTGAAGGATTTACCAGTCAATCTTAGTACTAAGAACAATAATATTCTATTCTTTCAATCATAAACAAATTGTATGATATTATCCTCGCTGATATACAGTATAGCTAAACTACTGTACATATGGAACAAAATACCTTTCTTCAAAATTGGCAAAAGAGATCAATCAACAAAATTTAGAAAACATTCAGATAGTCAATACAAAGACCATTAAATTAATTGTGGCACACAAACCTCTACATCCATACCAAAACATTCTGAATCAAAACAAAAATCAAATGGAAGTACAACATTACCAATTTTCAACAAGAAAAAAAATACTTACATTTTGTGTACTTCTATCGTTAATTGAGAAAACTTTGGTAATTCTATTTTTGCAATTTTTCCACTTATTACTGCTTTGAAATTCACAAGAATTTTCCATAATCACTAAATATGTCCTTGCGTATGTAAGACAATAACACAGGAGACAATACCCGCAAAGTAGATACTCAACTACCAGTCAGCTACAAACATGATTGAAGAGTGAACATTGATTAGTTAAAGTGATAAGCTAAACTAGCGACTTTCCACCACTTTGGTGCAAGCAAATAAATTTTGCTGGAAGGATTTTCCGGACAGGTTCATGTGGTCTCTTCATACACGTCCCTTGCTAAACGACCATCGAAGCGGTTCAACCGTAAAATATCACAGGAAGATGGTTTTTAATACATCACTCATTGAAGCCTAGTAATTCAGATGACTCAGTTCAGTATTTATAGTCGTACAGCGAAGGAAAACAAACAGAATGAATCACCCAATGATTTCCAATTAGCATTACTCTAGGTAAAGTTTCTTAGATTTTAAATGATGTTTGTTTTCTCTCCACTTATATAATGTACCTATGTTTTTTTTATCATGATGACATTGACTCATCGCTTCCTCTCTGGGCTACGTGTCAGACGATTTCAAGTTATTCACCTAGGGAATTTTCTTCTTTCAATACATGATTTTTATCTTGCCATCATCGCTTCATCAATCATAATATTGCTAGATTTTTTTACATCTTGTTAATCCTTTTGATCAGGTATTCTTATAATCTCAGATTACTATCATAATCTCTTTATAATATATAAGATACATTTTTTTTTAAACAAAAGAAATAACTAGTTTATGTTTGATTCATCAGGGAAGAGTGAATACTGTATATCTCTCTCCAAAGTGAAATGCTATGATAAGCAGGAAAGGAACAAATTAATGGATGCTTAATTTTGGTGGCAAACAGTTAGCAATTTAAAAATAACAATCACCTCAAAAACTATTCTTCTACAAAACCTTCTTCCAATACAATCTGTAAATGTGAAAGTGGAATGAATTGGCTCAACATTTTTAGCATACAGTATGTCAAAAATCATTCTTAAAAGTTTCTTTTTGAATAAAAAAATTCATTATGAAGCCAAATTTAACTGATTTTAACTTGTACCCGAAAGTCCCTTAATTCAGTTACAAAATCGGTGCAATCCAGTCCACATGTTTCACAAAATCTTATATCTGATCGTTTGTGATATGGTGATTTGACATCAAACTTTAATCAATTAGATAGTAATAACACCCATAGGAGTAAAGGCAAATGATAAAAATAATCTTATCAATAATATTAAAGATTTTCCCTGATTCACAACATCCCGGTAATAAAATGATTAATATTAAGACTGATAGTATCATAGTATTAAAAGTACTAATTTTATTACCAGGATAAAAAAAAAGTATAGGTATCTTAGGATAGCAAAGGTGAAAGTTGCTTCTAACAGAATAATACTGTATTTGTTTCACCAGGTACATTCTTTCCTGGTTTTATGTTAGAAGATGATGTGAAAACATTTACTGTACTATAATTTTGGTTGGATAAATTTCTGTATACGGTCCTGTCTCTACAGCCTAATTAAAAAAAAAAGTATAGCTTAGCTCCTTAGAGATCAAAACTTTTAGAACCAAGGTCTGTGAAGTGGTCTAATTTGCAAGAAAATTTCAATGAAAAACTATACAATTATAAACGGAATATTTTTATAAAAGTCACGTCTTATAAAAATGTTTTAAAGCAAGTCAGGAAGGTTCAATGGTGAACTACTTTGAATTAGTTGTATTAAATTAAATAGTTTAAACCCTATTTAACTATAGGGTTCAGATTAAAATATCGCAAGTGTTTTTCTAGGTTGTGCAATCAACCTAATAGTAAAAACATCACGTTAAAAATAATTGTTTAATAGGCTTCTTGCAATTCATGCTTGTTTTTTCTCTTGAGAGAATCTTGTAAATATAATAAAATATTCATTTATCCTGTTATTGTATATAAAGTAAATGTTTAAGTTAGTAAAAGATGTTGAGAAAGCTTATCTTTGAGATAGGGGGAAAATGTATCACATACTTTTTCAAGAGCACTGTTTTGAAGAAACTTTTACTTTTACTCAAATATAAACAAAAACATATCCTAAGAAACTATTCATTTGAAAATGTCTATATTTTTTTCAACTTTCGTAAGTCCTTGATTGACTTGATAAGTGTTTAAGGTGATGTCATGATTATGATGTCATGAATAATGTTGACGAACTTCCGACAGCATAGTAAAATTAAGATAAACTTGAGTTTTATGCAAAAATTGTTTGCAAACATGTTGTTATGCCGTCAGTGCAATAAAGTAGTCTTATATGTTCTACCTTTATATAGGCAAGTATTTTAATATTCAGCTGGACTTTATAACAAGTTATTCATTTAAACAAACAATTTAATTTGCTGTTGGAAGTTTGGCAACATTATTCACAACATCACCTTAAACACTTCAATGTTAATCAAGGACTTACAAAAGTTGGAAAAGCTCTTGAAAAAATCTGTAAAAGCAGCTGATATAAAAGTACTTTAAAAATTCCAAAACGTTCGGCGTGTTTCTGAAATCTATTATTGTATATATTTTTTCTTTAAGCCATGGCACAGGGAAGCGGGAATGTTTCTAAATCAAGTTTATATAGGGATTGCTTTATCTGCCACTGTTTCGTAAGATGAAAAAGCAACTCCAAATTAAGTTCTGGGAAGGTATGGGATGCTATTAAATAATCAGGACTGCCAAATTTAAGTAGGCTTAATTAACTTATAAAAAATTAACAGTAATCCAGAAGGCGGATGGGAAATGTTGATATATAATTAGGTTAACTTTTAATCTACTATTCTGTAACATATGCTTAGTTTATTATACATTTGACCTATGTATAATTTAAAATTAATTTTCGTCTGCTCTCTTGATTAGCCTGACTTACTTTTATAACTGACTGGTTATAGGAATATTCATTTTTAAACTTGTTTAAATTTTAGAAATATAGCTACTTATATAGATACATACAAATTTATTTGAACTCAATCCATGGTTTGTGATACATTTGAGAAAATCCCAACCATTCAGGAGCTACTTTCTACAAACGCTCTCTTTGTATTATTATGACAAGCAGAAATCTTACATTTTTCAAACACATTTTATTTTCTATTCACTAAAGACTGAAACAATTGAAACTGGAAATAATTCTTTAATTCATTATATAGTGTTATCAGGCATGTTTTAGTATAATTACCCTATATGCCTAAACAGTAAGCTCATTATACAGCAACTGGAACTAGACATTTTCTTGTACAGTTCTTTGTTGAAGCATTTGTCATACAAAGTTACCGTGTTGAAACATTGATTTCATTCATCAACAATTTACTTTGGGACACTAATAAATTTTTCAATGATTTAGCAGAATCTTTTTGTTTGTGTTAAATTTTTGTTTTCTTCCTAGCACTTTTTAGTCATCAGTGATTTATCTAATTAAAGATATTTAATAGCATCCATCAACTTTGGTATTATCTCTTTACAAGTTCAAGTGTAGAAAGATGGAAATGTCATACAATAAGAATTTATTTATTATTTTGTCACCAGAAGAATGTTTACCGTATGTTGATATATACAGCCGGTCTACACTATCAAACTTTATGTGACAACAACATGTGACATGCCCATATATGGACATGATGTTATATCAATACCATATTTAGGCATATAAATACCATATTTGGGCACATCACAGTTTTTTTCAAAGTTCAAATTTAGTTTGATAATGTAGACATTATAATGTGAAGTACTTCCTTTTTTGCACAGATCTACCAAAAGGTATTTTACTAATTAAGCTACACATACACTAATTCGATTATAGTTTATGTAGTGGTGTATGAGTAGCCAAAACTATCTTCTTCTTTTATTCTCAGTAAATATTCCCAGTTATAAATGGAAATCATTTAGCCAAAAATGCTTGGTACAAATGAAAGCATAGACAAAAATTACAAACAAATGCTGGTTTGTAATATGTATGTGCTAAAGCTAATAGTTGAAAATTGGGAATCCTTGGCCCTTATGTTAAAATAAGTATGACATTGATGGATAAAACTTGTTCCGATTCAATACAATGCACAAAATAGGTTATCTGTGTCCAATTAAATGATCTTATCTATTTGGCGTATTTCCTTCATCTTTGATTTTTCTAGTGATCACAATTTTGGAAATGACATTTTTAATGAAATGGTTTTTACATTTTAACATTGAGTATGTTTTAGTATACATAAAAGGTCAAGTTATAAACATTATATGAATGAGATTGAGACTCATGAGGTAGAACATAAAACAAGTTAAAGTCGTGTTTCGGACCATAAAATTGTTATTATTGTGGTCTTTTACTAAATAAATTAACATTCAAATAGTTGCTGATTGTCACTTCATTAATTCATTTTGTATTAAAATGTAAAAACCTTATACTTTGAAAATGATATCAGGTATCTATCAAAACTTCCACTGGTGAACAAAGAAAGATTCATCTAACAGTACAAAGCATGATTTCAACAAACAGGCATTCAAAGCCACTCTATAATGTTTTTAAAAATACATTTTGATATTTGGCAATATAGTGGTATTTTATGTTGTGGGCCAAGTAAAGAAGCTTTGTTGGATGAGTGTTGTAACCGCAAAAGATGACTAACTACCATACGATAGTGAGTTGGAACACTGCACATACTACCTTATTGTATGAGTGCCAAACATGCACAGCTACAGAATAAGTCTAAACCCCTTATTTTAGCACGCCCTTATTTTTTTTAACAAGTTGTTTATAAAAATTATTTGAACTAAAGAGGATACACAAAATTGTAATTGCATATTAAAATCATTTGGTTCCAACACTTTTAATCTAAAATAACCTTATCGAGAGATTGAGTGACTAAAATCAAAGACATAATACTGACTATAGCATACATACTCAATGGAACAGGTCCTGAAATTGTTTAAACTAGGCCCTATTGGTATCACTAGGAAATGTTATCAAGCTTCTGTTTGCAAACTACGAGTTGCTCCATCTGTGTTTGCAAACTAAAGTTTACTAGTGCTCACATTATCAATAAAATTAGTGAATTTGGGCCAAATCAGATTATAATTGGTTGTGGCAGTCAAAACTAGAATTCTCATTAAAACGTTTTTATTGGAAAAAAAAAGTACAAATCTTAAATGTTCATCTGAACTTCAACTTCATACCTTGAAAATTATACACAGTGGCATACAAGGTAGTGCAAGAGAATTATCATCACAGACTTTGACTTCCTGTCAGAATCACGATGCTCAAAATTCCCAACTACAGAACGAATAATGACAAGAGAGAAAACGTACACCTATTGGGACATACCCGCACCTGTCATAGACATGAGATTTAATTATTCGGCAACGAACATCAGATTTCGCAGAATGTTACAGAAGTTTCCTTCGATGATGGAACGATTGTATTGGGGACTTAGACATCTGTAGATAATTACAAAGCAAATTCATCAAATTTTTTTTTTATTAAAGAAATTGGATTATGATATTGAATTTCCCTATCTCATATATACAGTAATCTATCAACTATCAATACATTTATCTTTTTATAATATTCTAAATTTCAAATACAGAAATCTCTGTTCATAAATGCCCCAATTATGGCATTCTGTAACAGATCAACTTTAGGTACTTTTTTAAAATTAATTTAATTCACTCAGAGAATCTATCAACACTGCAGGATTTGAACTCTTGATCTAGTCTGGGCTCCAGACGGAGTTTTTTCTTAATATTATTAGTAAAAATATAAATATTTTTGCACATATGGCGTTTCATACGTGTATTACTTGAGTTTGGATACTCCGTCTGGGGAAACACGCAAAAGTCACGTGGTTTGACACCAAGAATTCTTGGTGCATAGATTATCCGGTTGAATAGTTTCAGCTGCATGCGATTGGCTACTCACTCGTACACCGTTTTAATATTCATATTTCAGAATTTCAAAGACTCAACAACTAAGATGGTACGCATGCGCTATGTAACGTTTAGACAACGTGTACTTGGGTACATTGATGAAAGTTTCTGAAGGCTAGAAAGGATTTTATATGGATCATTTAATCAGGGAGATGTAATTTACATCTCCCTGATTTAATATTACGCGGAGATAATTTGATTTAATTCCCACCCAGACCCTGTCCTGTTGTGTGTGAATCCTGTTGTGTGCCGGTGGTGGTATTATGTAGGCCTACCTTATTGGCGTTTTATTTGGCAGGTCATACGTGCGAGTTGAGTAGGACCTACGAAGGAGGCCTAGGCTAAGGACTAAACAATTAATAAACAAAACAACTTGGCAACACGATTTCATATTTTAACAGTCTCGATCGTACATTCAGCACTGTACGTAGGCCTACTCGATCTTTGTCATTTTTAAACAAAATGATCATTGGTTGATTCGAAATCCATATTTACATACCGCCCGCCCCATATAGCCAAATACGGTATGATAACCTACGTCATTCTTATCGGATGTTTGCGGTCTGCAAATCGATTTCTATACGTGTTTCACAAGTCTGTATTTTCAGACAAAAATCGCGGTCGAAATAAAAACAAATAAATAAAAAAAAAACAATACAGACTTGGAGCAAGTCTACTCTTGATCCTGAAATTGTAAGAAAGGTATAACAACCACGGATATTATTTCTCACACTAGAATCTTAAGAAAAAGAAAGGTAAGATTAGAACAAAATACCACAAATTTACAATTTCACTGAAAAAATATTTTAAAAGTTCACATAAGGAAAAGTCTGCAACCTACGTAACCAATCAAGTCTTCTTGTAGTATTTGAACCCAACATCCAGGGATTATACAGTAAACACCAGATTAATCAAGTAACATTAACAAACACACTTCAACTTCATCTCCTTTAATTATGACTTTATGACAACAAGAAACAATTCTATATCCCTTATTTTAAAGCAATGTGAATATATAGATTATATAAATACATATTAACTTAGTTTAATTCATTTAAAATACCCACTACATATTATTCATGAACTATTTTGAAGAAATAAAAAAGAACCCACAAAAGACAAAAACAAAATTAAAGCATAAAATGACCAATCAACAATATTAAACTTTCACAGATTATTCTACAGTTCAAAATATTGGGACAAAATACTACAATTAATTACACATTATGTAGCCTATTAGAGATTTCAATAATTGCCCTAATAAATTATTTAAATGATTTTTAATCATTTCATCATTTTTATTATTTTTTTTTTTCCTTTTTTGGTTTGTTTTCCTTTTTTTTTTAAAGATTTTTAAAAATTTATTTTGTTTCTGTTAATGATTTATACTATTTATTCATTATTTTATTTAGAATTATTATAAATTGTATTTTAAATATTGTCATTGTTATATATTTGTTGTTGTCCTGTCTTGTAAATAACTCATTAACAAAACGAATGCTCTTTGCACAAGCCCAAAAACCATACTATCGTGACCCCTGGATTAAATTAAGCAATCTCCTTCAGTGCGATCCTAGTCAAGCTAAGAAGCTTACCCAGTCAAGGAAGCCCTTCAACAGTCGGACCCAGCATATATTTGGATGCTAGAGAAGACTGCCTCTTGGATGAGACTGGCATCAGTGGGAGGAATAAAACTGTGCTGTACCGGTACTGTAGTGAAGGAACTGGATGGACCACCCTTGTTATACAGTAGTTGAAATAAATTAAATAAAAAACCCTTTGTGACCCCTTTTATATTTATTATCTTGTATGTTTCTGTGGGCTTTTTTTTTTACTGATCCAGGTATTTATAAGTAATTTTTAACAGTTTGTGAATTTTGCAAAAATTTAGCATTTTTCAGCAAAACAAAATGTTAATAATAATAAATTAATAAATATCTAAAATAATTTTATATGAATTGATAACAAAATCCCTAAAATGACTATTAGGGTCATGTAAAAACATGCTACTGACTTGTTTTTACATAAAATTGTATTAAATCATTTATTTTGACATACTATTTTCAATTTCAGCATTTTATACAAAGAAATTAACAAACCTTCTAAACATTTGTTATATCTGCAATAAGAGGTTAAATGCAATAGGCAATAGTAGAAAATTTTGATAAACTGAAAAATTGAAACTAGTGAGTGCTAAAATAGGACAAATTTCAAATCTTTAAATCAAAATTACTTAAAATTAAATTTAGTTATAAGAGGCATGTCTCAAAACGTTAGTTGGAAAGTGGAACGATTCTCAATTTGGTATTTGATTTTCTAAATCCAATTATAAATGACACAAACCATGGTCCGGTAAGGGTGCAAAGTGTACACACTTAACAGCAAATGTTCTGAACTTTACAAAACATGGCACTTATTAATGATTTATTATTGTAACTTGATATTAACCATTTAAGTTGATGAAAAACTTGTTTGATATTCCAATAATGACTGGCGAATGAAATGAAACATAATTTAATCTGATATCGTAATATGTTTTTTTAAAATTAAATTTTAACTCACAACAGTAACCTGTCTGGCATTAGGGAAAAGGAAACTCATACTCATGCAAGACTAGAACCAAAGACACTGTGATTGGTCATCTGTACAACAGGGTATGAACGTTGGTTCCTCTAAATTGAATCTAATCTCTGTTAGTATTCTATGTCAAATAAAGATCATATGAAAGCAAATAATATGAAAATTGCTGAACAATTATTAAACATTAAAACAAAAAGAATTGTTTAATACTAAAGCACCTCCACAAGTACAAAATGCCAAGTATACAATACACAAGAATGCCTCAATAAGAGACAAATTGAAACCTGCAAAATTGTCAACACCCGTATCTGATCATTAATTATTTTGGGAACATTGGATAGGGTGGAGTAAATAAAAGAAATATATCGTTTGAATTACTAATAAACTATTGACTAATAAATCATCTGACATAATCTGCTATTTCCTTTACATGGATTATGTATTGCCAATATGTCAGACTTGTTTGTCTGGCTTCGAATATTTATCTTTTCAAGATTTATAAAGTTTATATCACAGCTACTGTAAATAAAAGAAATACTGCATGTGGTGAAACAGTTTGGCTACTGTACTTTACTTTTCTGAGATTTCTTTTCCAAGTTTGTTTACTATATGCATATTATATACACACTATATTATTGCACAACAATTGAGGATGTAAAACATAATTATAACAAGTATTTTTATTGTGCTACCAGGAACCTGGTTGCTATAAAATTACTGAAGGGCTGATTTCACTATAATATAATACACGCCTGTGTACGGCCCTTTACCAACATTGACTGTCAGCTACTGTGATATATCAGTACTAGATTCACATAATAGCTGGTTTTAAGAATTTAAATTTATAGCATTCATTCATATAAACTACTATATACATACATCCATCCAAAGGCAAACATGCTGTGACAATTAGAGATGCAAAATAAAAGAAAAAGGCAAAGATTGGTAAAATTGAAAAACAACCATGGAGAATATCAAGCTCTTCCTTTGTCATGGCAATGAAACCAGACCATATGGAACTGTAATAATTGTTTTTTATTTTTATAACATACATAATATTTAATAAAGGAATGAATAATGTTGTTATAATTGTACAATACGACAAGAAAACATGTAATTAATTTTTAATTACCGACAAACTGAACTTCCACAAAAAAGATTTAAGTGCTCGATAACATAATTAAAAACATTACGATGATCTTGGTCTAAAAATAAAATATTTCAATTAGATTATTACTCAATAGGCCTATTGTAAAGTTTGTGAGTTTGAAAATAAACAGATGGCATAAAGCTGTTTAAATGATAGACAAGATAGCATTACAAGATGGAATGAACATCAGTATCATTCTTGTGAATAAATATATGTCAGTCTTTTAATTTAATTATTTATAAACTGTGCTTATAAAATCAATTGAAAAATATGTAATATAAACTATGGTGACATAATACATTGGGAAGAAATGAAGAGTATCAACATTGATTTGGAATAAATGTTAACAAATTTAATTATAGATAAAAATGTTCTCCAAAATAAATTAATGGAGTGCTAGCATCAACAACATTTAAAATCACATTTGAAGTATATTTTATTATTCATTAAAAGCTGCCAAGTATGTGGTTCACTTCATCAATAAGAAATATTGGACAAATTGTAGCTAGGAACTTGCAATAAAAACAAAAGAAATTTAAGATAGAATTAATAATTATTAGTATTATAGTATTAAAAAAGCTGACATGAATTACACTTTCAATAACTTGCTTCTCCCCATATGTGCCTATTTTCTATCCAAGACAACATTACTTTAGAAGACCAGAGGTATACCTACTCATCTCGTAAGAAGTAATGTTTTTTAAGTTCATAAAATGCAATGGAGCTATGGTTTTATTGCGAGAAGAATTGCTCTAACTCAAACCCAACGCATGTATCGTCATTATGCCAATACTTATTTATTAAACATTTGTTCCAAATTAGTTTTTGCTTTACAAAACAAGCCACTGCAGTCTAGAGTATACTTTTTTTTTCATTTTCTAATGTGTGTCAGAATCGTATTACAACCAGTACAGTCTGAATCATATGACTGTGTGCAAATGTATCTTTTTGGATGTTCAATATCAAAATATTTTCTAAAATGAAAGAAAGTTTTACCAGACTCAGCAATATTCACATTATCCAGACATTCACAATGATACATTATCAAACTAGAAACTGAAAAAGTCTCTGCAGACAAATGGGTTATGTATTATATTGGAAAATAGTATATAAATCGATCACTAGGCAAATCTATTCGCATGAATAAAACTTTCCTGGGCTCTGATTGGTTGCACATTTTCTTCTCATTGCAAAAAGTGGATGGAAGCATGAATACACAAACAAAAATTTTCTATTTGTGAGACTAAACTAAACTATGCCTTTTTGTCAAATTTTTACTTCACAATTTGTTCAAAATACCACCTTTTTACAGAGACAATTTGTACCAATTGTGCTGTGACATAATCTAATACATTTAAAATGTAATGTGTTTTCTGTTTATCCTGTTGTACTTCATAATGTTATTTATCATGATCTATTAATATCATAAGGAGAAACCATTCATTCACAATTTATACATCATTTATGCTAATAAGGTATCTTTTGACATGAAAACTGGGCCAATAAGGTTGTGTGTACAATACTAGATTAATTGGCTGATTCAATTTTATGAATTAATTAATCATGTTAAATTAGGCTAATTATGCTTCTGCAATGTATTCCACTAGAGCATGTTGAGGTTATCACATTGTTTTATAATTTAATGTTCACTTCATACTCAGTGATTTTATATTAAATGGATTCAACAGAATGCTAGTAATGATTATTTGATTATCATAATGTACTTTACTAATAGGATGATATAGTTTCTAATCTATCAGTTTTGAAAGGCTTTGATGTTGTCCCATTTCTGTAGGAATTACCTTTCAACACTGATAAATGTATTAAATAAAGTCTTAGTATGAATTAATCAAAAAGGTAAGTAAACTGACAAATTTAATTTAAAACATCATGAAAATAATTTGAATCACTCGCTGTTGACAGGTCTAAGAAAATTGTATTTATGAGCCCGGGTAATTCTCAAAGATAATATCGTCTTAATGTTAATTAGCATGCTTTTAATGATAAAGGTGATATGTTGCAAGATGTAAAATGAAATGTTGTTAACATGAATTAAAAGCAGAGGGGAGTGGTTTACATTAGAATGAATAACTTTGACTTTATACTGTAAAAAACAATGTTTGCAGATAAACAACCATGATTTAAACCCACAGTTCAATATGATTTGTTTTTATTCTTGAAAATTGTTAACTTTCATAACATATCAGGAACAATATATGGCGTATCTATCAAAAACATTTAGCTTTAACTTTAGTCCATTTAACATAAATTAGGAAGAATCGACTCAAACAAAGTGTCCCCTTAATAGGGGTAGGCTGTAGCATTAACATTATGGAAAACATTCTTGCATGTGAAAGTGTCCCCTTAATAGGGGTAGGCTGTAGCATTAACATTATGGAAAACATTCTTGCATGTGATAGTGTCCCCTTAATAGGGGTAGGCTGTAGCATTAACATTATGGAAAACATTCTTGCATGTGATAGTGTCCCCTTAATAGGGGTAGGCTGTAGCATTAACATTATGGAAAACATTCTTGCATGTGATAGTGTCCCCTTAATAGGGGTAGGCTGTAGCATTAACATTATGGAAAACATTCTTGCATGTAATAGTGTCCCCTTAATAGGGGTAGGCTGTACAGTAGCATTAACATTATGGAAAACATTCTTGCATGTGATAGTGTCCCCTTAATAGGGGTAGGCTGTAGCATTAACATTATGGAAAACATTCTTGCATGTGATAGTGTCCCTTAATAGGGGTAGGCTGTAGCATTAACATTATGGAAAACATTCTTGCATGTGATAGTGTCCCCTTAATAGGGGTAGGCTGTAGCATTAACATTATGGAAAACATTCTTGCATGTGATAGTGTCCCCTTAATAGGGGTAGGCTGTAGCATTAACATTATGGAAAACATTCTTGCATGTGATAGTGTCCCTTAATAGGGGTAGGCTGTAGCATTAACATTATGGGAAACATTCTTGCATGTGAAAGTGTCCCCTTAATAGAGGTAGGCTGTAGCATTAACATTATGGAAAACATTCTTGCATGTGAAAGTGTCCCCTTAATAGGGGTAGGCTGTAGCATTAACATTATGGAAAACATTCTTGCATGTGATAGTGTCCCCTTAATAGGGGTAGGCTGTAGCATTAACATTATGGAAAACATTCTTGCATGTGATAGTGTCCCCTTAATAGGGGTAGGCTGTAGCATTAACATTATGGAAAACATTCTTGCATGTGATAGTGTCCCCTTAATAGGGGTAGGCTGTAGCATTAACATTATGGAAAACATTCTTGCATGTGAAAGTGTCCCCTTAATAGGGGTAGGCTGTAGCATTAACATTATGGAAAACATTCTTGCATGTGAAAGTGTCCCCTTAATAGGGATAGGCTGTAGCATTAACATTATGGAAAACATTCTTGCATGTGATAGTGTCCCTTAATAGGGGTAGGCTGTAGCATTAACATTATGGGAAACATTCTTGCATGTGAAAGTGTCCCCTTAATAGAGGTAGGCTGTAGCATTAACATTATGGAAAACATTCTTGCATGTGAAAGTGTCCCCTTAATAGGGGTAGGCTGTAGCATTAACATTATGGAAAACATTCTTGCATGTGATAGTGTCCCCTTAATAGGGGTAGGCTGTAGCATTAACATTATGGAAAACATTCTTGCATGTGATAGTGTCCCCTTAATAGGGGTAGGCTGTAGCATTAACATTATGGAAAACATTCTTGCATGTGAAAGTGTCCCCTTAATAGGGGTAGGCTGTAGCATTAACATTATGGAAAACATTCTTGCATGTGAAAGTGTCCCCTTAATAGGGATAGGCTGTAGCATTAACATTATGGAAAACATTCTTGCATGTGATAGTGTCCCTTAATAGGGGTAGGCTGTAGCATTAACATTATGGAAAACATTCTTGCATGTGATAGTGTCCCCTTAATAGGGGTAGGCTGTAGCATTAACATTATGGAAAACATTCTTGCATGTGATAGTGTCCCCTTAATAGGGGTAGGCTGTAGCATTAACATTATGGGAAACATTCTTGCATGTGATAGTGTCCCCTTAATAGGGGTAGGCTGTAGCATTAACATTATGGAAAACATTATTGCATGTGAAAGTGTCCCTTAATAGGGGTAGGCTGTAGCATTAACATTATGGGAAACATTCTTGCATGTAATAGTGTCCCTTAATAGGGGTAGGCTGTAGCATTAACATTATGGAAAACATTCTTGCATGTGAAAGTGTCCCCTTAATAGGGGGTTCTAGAATAGTTCAATGATTCAGTTATATTTAAAAAGGTGAAGATATATTTGCATCTTTTAACAAATTACTATTCAAATGAAATCATCAGCTAAAGCTTTTTGATGATGGATTTTTGGCAATTGGCATGTCAAATCATCAGGTCAAAGAGTAGAGCAGTCACTAATAAAATGACTAGAATAAACAGAGGGGAGTGGTTCATTTGAATTACTCAGCATTTACTTTGGACTTTTAAACTAATTTGAATTGGAGCTTTTTCATGAAAGGGATATTGAATATGTGCTGGGATGTTGTGCATAGATTGAGAGCAGAGGGGAGTATGTAGAAGTGACTCACCAGATGGATGGCAACATGCATGCTGCAATGGTGCTGTAGACAGAATCTGTACATGGAATCCTCTGGCGACTGTTGCAACATAAACATCTGAAAAGGAAGTGGATGTTATAAAATCACATGGTAAATTCCCTCTGTTGTTTCCCTGTCATCTGGCTATTCTATATGGAACAGGCAAACATGTGAATCCCATTTTTAGAAAATCTATTTGGAATTCAGTATTTTACATTTTGTCATACACATGATCAATGTTTGTATGGTAATGCATTGTTTTTAAATTTGCAAAGAAGCTGCTGTCTTAAGCTATTGTCTACACTATCAAACTTTATGTGATGATATGTGTAAAATGTGATATATCCATATATGGACATGATGATGTCATATCACTACCATATTTGAGTATCACTACATCACACTTTTTTTGTCAAACTGGTTTGATGGTGTAGACAGAGCTTTAGAAAAGTAAAACCTCTTTAGAATTAATTATGCTAGAGATATTTAATGACAGATCTGGTATAAAAAGTACAGTTTAAGTTAAAACACCAACATTTGATTAATTGTCTGTTGTTAACCACATTCACGTTTGCATTTCCTCTATTAATTTCGTTTGTAATTTTAACAAATTAATTAAATTATGTTTATGGGAAAATATAGTTGTAAAATATTAGGTTTAAATATTTATCTGTTTATGGAATAACATCAATGTCAAAATGATCAATGATAAATTTGTTTCAGCAACAAACAAATGTCAGTATTAATCGAAAGTAAAATATAAAAGGTGTTTTTGTATGTTTTATATAATTTAGAAAAAGTGCAAAGTATATAGTTCACTAATTTCTAACTAACTTTAGCAACCATTGAAGTATCATATAAATGTGATGTAATCAATCATTTGATGGATGGGTACATCACAGGGGCGGATCTAGGATTTTGATAAAGAGGGGGCCGATATGGGAAAAATAATCGTCTAGGGAGGTTGGATGGCATCCCCCCCCCCCCCCCCGGGAAACTTTTTTTCTACACGCCCGGAGATAGCATCTCGATTCTTGTCATATAATTATCTGAATAATTATAGTGGGTTTTATAGACCATATTAAATATATGGAACTGGTTTTTTTGCGCCTAAAGCCTGTTTTTCCGTCGCGTATTTTTACATATTTTTTACGTGATTGTTGGTTTCTTGGTTCTTTCGACGTTGCTGGGACACATGGACGTGAAATTTTGCAAAGCCAAGTCTGTGTGAAAATTGAAAAAGTTGCAGGTTTGATGCTTCAACCCAGCCGGCCTAGGACATGTTTTCGCTGATATCTTAATCTAGTCTTTACACTAAAGACAACATTAAATTTAATTGTTTTTATATTAAAATTAGTTTTACTTACACTTAGTTATTTTGAAATATACTTTAAAAGAGTACAAAAAACATCGTCGCGTTGTAAAAAATAAGAATTGTCACAAACAATGATGACGTAATTTATAAACTATTTGATTGGTCAGTCAGTTTTACCGATCGTAACGTTGAAGTTAAAAACAAATGAAGATTTTAACGATTTTTAATGTTGATTTGTACCCCTTTTTCCTGTAAAATCGTTGATAAAATTGTATGTAAATGGGTGCATAATATATATTTATTACAACTAACTAACTAACTACCAACTAAATCCGCCCCTGCATCATAAAGTGATTTATATATAAACTTTCATTGTAGTAACCATCAATAACGCTTTTCAACAAAGGGTCTATTTTCATTAACAAAACATTTCTCTGACTAGATGTTCATAACCCACCTGTGTTAAATACCTCTGTCACCTGTCAACATGACACCTGCTTCATGCTTGAGTGAATCACATTATAAACTCTTTCATGCATGAGTGACTCATTGCAAACTTCTGTATGCTTGAGTGATTCACACATTACAGGTACAGTACAATTTACAAATCAAAAATGTTTTCTGTAGACCTACTCATCAGTTAATTGACCTAGAGAGAGGTTAAGTTTGTGTGGCCCTACCCTTCCTTCCCTCACAACCTATTAAATCAATTGATTTCAGTTAAATCAGTCAACAATATTGTGGATGTGTGAAAGCGAAAGATACTTTGTTCAACTTACAATTATTATAATACGAGGAATTCAAAGAACATATTCAGTTTCATATCTTTAATATTTTGCCAAAATTTGGTTGACTATGATCTCTCCTATCAAGAGCTCTCACCTATGATTGCCACATATTCAGAATCAATTCTTCAAATTTTTTTTAATACGCCACCCTGAAGTAGTCACTACGTAGTTTTTTTTTGTGGAGTTTCACGAAGCAGGATTTCTGGAACTACAAAAAAAAAGGAGAGATAGTAATTTAAGGCCATATCTACCACCTACTAGATCAAATCTATCAAATTCATACCATATGCAACTAATTTACAGATAAAAAAACCTGATTATTTCAAGTTACCAAAGCTCATTTTGAGTAACATTTAAATAATTGATAAACCAATAAGGGTTGTTGTTAATATCACATGACCTCAACTAAATAAAGACGTGAGAATAACAAAAATGAACACATCAACTAAGTTTCCTTAAGATGGTATGAGTCAGATAGCCTAGCGAATCATGATAACACTTGCCCTAATACTGGGTTACAACACAAGGCACGTCGCCAAAATTATAAAAATCAAAATTGCATTAGTCTATACAGTATATTAATAATAGACAAACGTTTATGAGTACTTTTGGCATAGCTATACATTGGAGCAGTCCCCAGAAGATTAATTTTATATTATGAATAATCTTTCAATTTATTATAAACCTGTTACTCCCAAAGGAAAGGGCCAAACTGATGCAGTTGGTTAGTGTGAATATTGTATAGGTAATATTATACTGTAACTCAATTTCAAAACATAGGAAATGTATGTAGAATATATAGGTTACAACTTTACCATAAATTGGAGAAAATAAACTATAATACTGAATGAAAACATACAATGGAAAGTGAAATCAGTTACAGTCATGTGGAAGTCATGTTTTATGAGAATATATTATTAACAGAAGAGATTTGAGTGGCTGAGCAGTTAAGACAGTTGAACCATAATTACGTAATAGCCATAAAATCGGCAAGGGTGTGGGTCACATGCTCCATGGTTCTGGTGGTCTGCTCGGATAAGGACTATAAACCATAGGTCCAGTATACACATCTAGCTCATGTGCACTTTAAAGAACCTAGTACATCTTTCGAGATGAGTACACGGGTGTACTAGTTACAAACAGCCACTTTCACTCACCTCACAGCCATAACTGGGCTCTTGGGGAGACCAGTCTTTGACTGAAGAGGTTCCCGGTATAAATAAATAGTAAATTTAAAAATAAAAACATATGACAAAATGTTTCACCATCAGTTTAAGTATCTATTTTGTTTTCTTTACAAAAACAAAGATGAACTTTTTAGATGCAGGGCCAAATTTCAAACAGTGACAAGAATCATAATTATAATTTATATTTTTGCTTTTGTCACACAGCTGTTTACTTTTACTATAGCTTGTTTATAAATGTATTGCTGTGTGCACTTTGGTTGGTTGTGTAGTACTACTCCCTTGTATATTTACCTATGTTTGTTATGTTCGAATCTTACCCCCTTGGTTACTGATTTGACATGTTTATGACCATGTTTACCAACTTGGTATAATTATTAGAATAAGACCACTTTTTATTTTTAAATTGTGTTACCCAGTGTATTCTGATTGGATAAGTACCCGGGGGGGATCGCTCTTAAATATTTCCATACGGGGAGGTGCCGCATTTACGGGTATATTTTCGAGGGCCTGGTAGCACAAGTGTGGGAAAATATGAAGAGTTGGTAGCACAAGTGTGGGAAATGACAGGGTGAAATTAGTAGTTTAAGTCCCTAGCCCGCCCACCCGTGTCAAAATGTCACGATTTATCGCAAAATTTTGCAGGTATTTTAGCATACTGGATGCTATAAGCCCATCGCGGGGCCTATCGCTAAATACCTTTGAATAGGCCTAGAGTTTTCGCATCAGCAGAAAAACACGAAACATCCAGCCTAGGACAAAATCATTCAACTGTGACCACTCTTGATCATCGTCGTCATGCACCCCGCGGATGCGCGAGATAAACTTTCAAAACACATTCGTGATTTTTCCATGAACGGTCTCTTTGGCCATGCGCAGATCATGCTGGGAACCAGTACAAATTTTGCGCCCTCTCTGGCGTGGCCTTGTTTCTGTCGTCTTTTTAGAGAACACTGGATTTTGGTAAATGGTAGTTCAAGTCCGTAGTATTTTTCAGTAAAACAGGTAGCGCAAGTGCCTCATGTCTTGAAGTGGCTGCTGCAGCCCCCTGTTTGGTTTATATACAAGTGACCCCCCCGGGGATAAGTACCTATATGCAAATAGTTAACTACCCCCGCCCCCTCCTTTAAATAGCACCTACACCCAAAGATTGTTAGTAGTTGTTGTGTGGTCCTAATTCTGCTGGTTTCTTTCACCAACTCAGTCAATCCTTATTAGTGGATGTTACTTGACTTCTTATAGTGCAATTCTGGGTAAGATTATATTTTTGTTCATTAATTTCCTCCACCTAAATTTTTCAAGCCTACCCCATTAAAAAAATCCCCGGGATCCAATAAATTCCCGGCGGGAAAAATGGTCGGTATTCACTGCGGGATAATATCAAAATCCCACATTTTTTTTGTTGAAATTTAGATTTTATCTGAATATTCCGACAGGATGTATGGTCAGTATTTCCGCTCCCGACTGGGACCCCGCCAAATGGCTGAGACTTTTGAAGACAAGAGTTCAGCCGTGTTTTCAACCGGGATCCAGTACCAAAGGCAAAATCCCAACCCAAATAAAAATGTTAATCCCGCCGAATGTGTCTCAAAATATTTGAGCACTGGTTTCAGAATTCACGGCTATTCCTTGAACTGACTTCACTAGGGCGACTCAATTGCATAAATTGTCGTATACCATGATTGTCCTTTTGAATTCAGATGCCCCCATTCATGAATAACACCAGAACCATGATTTACATAATCGGTTATTCGGACAGACATCAATGGACTAGATGCAAAAAAAAAACCAATTAAAAAAACAAAAAGTGATCACAAAGTTTATTTTTCTTCTTTTTCTAGATTTTGTATTTTTTGTTACGGATTACCCGAATTTAGCATTCAATTACTACCTGTACTACTTTGGTCCCACACTATTTCTGGATAGATGTTAAAAATGTAAAACCTAAAAATAAAATATAGACAAATTTAATTTATTGGTATAATAATAACAGCATCACATTAAAAAATATATAACCATTTATTAGATACGCTGTAGATACTAGATACTACTGTATGTTTAGCAGTAGAACAGTAGTTATAATATAAATTAATTAATTGTTGTTATTGTTGAATTGAGGGTAGGACGCTATTGGTTTCCTGAGTAGTACTTCTGCATCATTTGCCATTTTTATTTTCGTGTTTCTAGGATGTACGGTTTACGAGTTTTGAGGAATCAGACATTATCTGAGGTCAAAGGTCAAATTTTAAAAGTTGCGAATTTTTGATACAAGTTGCCATACCAAGTTTTATGCTTCTAACCAAATTTGAAATATTTTGGGTCTAAGAAGAGCCCAACTACAAGTAATGTAGAAATTAGTGAAGGTAGACTTTCTGAAAACGGTGAATGTCCTCTCGTAGAAAGACGGTCTTTAGGCTTAGCCTAGCTATAGTCAGGTTCCTCATGTATGAAAATAGGGGTTCCGTAGGATTTTAATGCCCAAAGTGAGATTTCACTTGATTTTACTTTATTTTGGTGCTAGGATACCAAAAATGCTAGGTAACAAATTTTCACGATCCCGTAACCATGGTAACAGCCCCAAATTCAAAATGGCGACCAAATGACCATATCTCCATATACTCTAGTAGCTAGATCAACTTTCGTATGCACTTTGAGGTCCAGAGAATTTGCCTTCAGAAATTGGTTTAGGGTGGTCAAACAATCATTTTTGGCTTGGTTACACATTTTGAAAATGTGGCGAAAGGTCAAAAGGTCAGGGTGAAAGGTCATAAGACCAAACACCAATATGTCCTTAAATCTCAACAACCACTGGTCACAGCGAAGTAATTTTGGTCTCAAATTGATCAGAAGGTATACATTTATATTCAGTCTAATGGGACATTTTAGTTTAAAATGACCGGAAATGCCATTTCTGACCTTTGACCCACAACCCAGGGCATGTATTTATCTTCGTAACTACTGGTCGTAGACACTTGAATTTGGTTTTAAATTGTTCGAAATATATATTTTGTTATTTGAAAAACATTTTTAAAAATGTTACAAAAGGTCAAAGGGTCAGGGTCAAGGGTTATATAAACAAATAAATAAAGGTACTTGTATCTCGGCAACCACTGGTCGCAGCAAGTCAATTTTGGTCTCAAAATGTTCAAAATGCATGCATTTATATTCCGTCTAATGGGGAATTTTAGTAAAAAATTATCAGAAATGCCATTTCTGACCTTTGACCCACATACCAGGGCATCTTCATATCTCTGTAAGTACTGGTCGTAGAAACTTAAATTTGGTATAAAATTGTTCGAAATATACATAATTCATTGTAATAGAAAATGTGGTTAAAAGATGAACAGAAAATACTATTACTAATGTTTCAAACAAAAAACATATCTCTACACAACTTATCCGTAGACAGTAATGTTATGCAATATGATACTTTAAATTGTTTCAATTTCAAGTAGGCCTACTAGTTATTGCTGTCCACCAGAACATTTTGATATAAACGTCAAGCTCAACAGTTCTTTTCAGAATGCTAGAAGTATTAACTTGCCATGTGTATCCGATTAAACGCTGCGGGCATTTATTGTTCAAAAGGGTTTTTAGGGGGAGGGGAGGCATCTTTATTTGGGGTATAATATGGTAACATGTATAATCAAATAAATACCACCTAGATGTAAAACAAGGCTGTAATGTTTTATCACTCTTCTATATTATACTTTATTCACATCGTCCATGTTGCACACGCTTCCCCTTACCTAGAGGGCGGCAACTACATTACATTCCCTCCTTACTTTAGATAAGTTCTACAACTATCAAATACAACACTGAATATTAACTAACATTTTAACTATTAACTTTTATCATATTGACTAGCTTATTTAATTATTAATACTCTGATTGTTATGCTTCATATTAGTGTATATATTTTTTTTATAAGTAATTCTCCATCAATTGCATAGTGTCAATTATCAAGATATATTATTGTTTACTAATTAAATTCTCAGAAATGTTCAAATTGTCTTTTACTGTTTATCAATGTCTCTTGTCACAAATATAATCAATGTTCTTATCCAATAATTCGAAATCAATAACTTTGCTCAAAATCAAATTTAAATGTTCATCAAAATGTGAATCAACTCAACAATGTTCATATCCTTTGTTTCTATTATTTTCAAACTTATTGGTCCAACACAAAATCATTATATCTTGCGGGCATTCGTCGATTCCTTTGCGGTCGTCTTGGTTCTTGTTGATCATTTACATCTTGGGGTCTTTCTACTACATCATCATCGACGTCTGACTCATAATCATTAAAAATGTTTATTTTCTTGAAATGAGAAATGTTCCTTCTAATTTTTATACCATTCCTATCTGCAATTATAGCATTTCCTTTTCTCCAACTTACAATATACGGATCTGGGTCAAACGGGGTTGTTAACATATTCTTCTTTTGTTGCTTTACAAGCACTTTGTCTCCAACTTTCAAATCGCTTTCTTTTGTATGCAAATACATATCTCCGCTATCTTTCATTTTCTTCTTCTGTTCTTTATCTTTGTTCGCAACTTCTACATCATTCTTCTCGTCTACTTTAGTCAGTGATGGAAAACATATTTTTATTTTTCTTCCATATAATAGTTCAGCTGGACTTTTCCTTGTGGTTGAATGTGGGGTTGCTCGATACTGCCTGAGGAATTCATATAACGCTTGATGCGGATTTCTTCCCTCAACACTTGCAGTTTGAAGAACTTTGGTTAATGTCCGATTGAATCTTTCAACTTCCCCATTTGCTCTCGGCCATAATGGAGTCGTTCTTCGATGTTTAAACCCTTGGTATGTTGCAAATTGCTCGAACTCATGACTGTTAAATGGAGGTCCATTATCTGACAATACTATATTAGGTATGCCATGTCTTGCGAATATCGCATCTAATTTCGGAATAGTTGCTTTCGCTGATGTCGACTGAACTATCTCGACTTCTGGAAATCTGCTATACATATCATATACAACAAGCAAATATTTTCCATTTGGCATTGGTCCTTTAAAATCAACTGCCACTTCAGTCCATGGTAATGTTGGTAATTCTGTCATCTTCAATGGTTCTGGTTTCTCTGCATTCGTAGATACAGTCGCTTGACATGCTAGGCATTTTCTAACCTGTCGTTCTACCATTTTATCTATTCCAGGGAACCACACTTTTTCACGTATCAATGCTTTAGTCTTTACGATCCCTTGGTGTCCTACATGAGCCAATTCTACAGCTTTTCCTCTCAATGTCTCTGGTAAAACTATCTGATGTCTTCGTAATATGATTTTATCTACTACTGCTATTTCATCTTTCACATTTTTAAATGGTTCCAACAAAGGATGTTTCCAATCTTTATCCTTTCCACTTTCAACAGCTTTCCTCAATTTCTTGAATGTTTCATCACGATCACTCTCTATTTCAATTTCTTGTTTGGTCATTGCCTTTGGAACACTGTTCTGCACAACATAGTTTACATAACTTCCTATCATATTAACATCTTGACTAACTTCTGTCTGTGTATCTGTTGAAGTAGGATGTCTGCTCAAGTAATCTGCAGGGTTGTCAATGCCTGGTCTATAGATCACTTCACAATCATATGGCATTAGTCGCAATCGCCATCTCTCAATCCTTGCGGACATCTGTTTTTGACTTTTGAAGATTCCTAGTAATGGCTTGTGATCCGTTGTTATCTTGAACTTTGCACCATATACGTACAAATGAAAATGTTCAGCACCGTATACAACAGCTAGCATTTCCCTCTCGGTTTGTGAGTATCTCGTTTCAACATCGGATAATGCTCTGCTTCCATATCCTATCACTTTACCATCTTGGCACATAATAGCTGACAGGCCTACAGGGCTTGCATCTACTAGAATATTTGTTCTCTTGTTAATGTCAAAGTAAGTTATTACATCAGAACTAATTAAAGCTTTCTTTAGATCTTTAAATGATTGTTCTTCAACACCTGTCCATTTCCATTGGCTATTTTGATGAGTAAGCTCTCGCAATGGTGTTGTAATCGAAGCGTAATTGTAGATGAACCGTGACAAGTACTGAGCCATACCTAACAAGGACTTTACTTCACTTGCCGACTGTGGTCGTGGAGCATTCTTGAGACTTTCTATCTTCTGTGTATCAGCAGCTAATCCGTCACTACTGAATGTATGTCCGTAAAACTTAACCTTTGGTTGAGCAAAACAACATTTCTCTTTATTTAAAGTTGCTCCACATTGCTTCAATCTTTCAAGAACTGCTTTAAGGTTTATGTCATGTTCTTGTTTTGTCCTTCCAAAAATAATTATGTCATCAGATATGTTTCTGCATCCATTTAACCCGCTCAATAAATTTCTTACTGCAGCTGCAAATAATTCAGGGGCAGAATTCACGCCAAACATCAATCGTTTGTAACGAAACAAACCAACGTGTGTGCTAAACGTTGTAATATATCTGCTTTCAGGATGGAGTGAAAATTGATGATATCCAGATGACAAATCTAATGTGCTAAACACTGATGCACCATTCAAATCAGATACAATTTCATCTAACGTTGGTATTGGGTGTTTTTCTCTCTTGATAGCTTGGTTCGCTTCACGCATATCAACGCATAAACGAACTCCATTTTTCTTCGGTACTACAACGATTGGACTGACCCACGGTGTTGGTCCTTCAATTTTCTCTATGATGTCAAGTTCTGATAATCGCTTCAGCTCTCGATCAACATCAGCACGAACATGAAATGGTATTCTCCTGTGTTTTTGTTCCTTTGTTGGTACTGTTGTGTCGATGTGTAACTTGATCTCTACATCTTTGATTTTACCAATACCTCTAAAAAGTTCTGAGTAGTCATTGATACATTGAGGAACACTATCTTCACTCTTACCAATTCCACACGCTAGTTTGACAAGCTCTAGTTCTTGAGATGTTTTCCATGATAACAAATTTCCTGTATTACCATGTACTATATAAAACTCAGTCTCTATACACTTCTGTGTGGATTCAATGGATATTTTGAGTTTAACAATTCCTACTACTTTCAGTGGATTTGCTTTTCCATATGCAAAGATTTCTGTTTTGTGTTTGTCAATTGTTGGCTTGGGTACTATCTTATCAAATGAAACACTATCCATCACGTTCACTGACGCTCCTGTGTCTACAAGTGCTCGCATCTGTACCTTGTTATTACAGTGGACTATCATATCACATGTTGGTAACTTTTTTGATGGTCCTGGGAGAACAAAAGCATATTCTGGATCTGTTGCATAATCTGTATCTCCTGTTGCACCACTACTGCACACCTGTTCTTCCACTCTGCTAACTTGTTGTTTGCCTTTCGTGAAACAAACTCGTGCATAATGATCTTGTTTACCACATGAATTACAAATTTTACCTTTTGCTGGACACTCAGCCTCATGTGGGTATGCCAAACCGCATTTTCTACATGTTGATGATTTTCCTGCTGGTTTTGACTTTTGTTTGTAAGTGGATTTATTATATTGACTTTGATTCTTTGTACCATTATATTTCTTTGAACGGCTACGATTTGTAAACTTCATCGCATTCACAGATTCTGTTGTCGCATTTACAGCTGATTGGGATGAATTTCCTTCAACCTCTGTTGCCCTTTTTTCTGACAACTCAACAGACCGTGCTAAATCAAGAATTTGTGTCAATGTTCTTTCCTTTTCTAGGATACGCCTTCTAAATCGGCTGTCTTTGCATCCTGAAATTATCTGTGTTTTAATTTCTCTGGTAATGTCATTGAAATTACACTTAACAGCCTGTAGACGCAGTCTACTACAGTACTGGTCTATTTTCTCACTAGGCTCCTGATTCATTCTCCGAAAAATTATCGTTTCATAATCAATGTTACCTTTTGGGGTTAAATGTGTTGTCAAGGCTTCTTTGGCCTGTGTGTACGTACCACCATCACCACCAGTATCTTGATCTGGCAGGGTGTCAAATTCATCTTGTAACTCTAACCCTCCATAGAATAACAACAGTGCTCTCTTTCGGGCATCATTTGTAATTCCAAAGCCTACCATGGCTCGCTCAAAACGCTTCAGCCACTTGGTCCACCTCGTCGCTCTGCTGGCGAGATCGGCGTGCACATCAAATGCAGGCAGGCTAGGCATATTACTATTCGCCGTAGCCATGGTGGTTATTCAAATGATATTTAACTTATATAAGACGGTATAGTTACGATTCTCATTTATCTAATTTATCTATCCTCATTTATTCACGTTTATCCTCGTCGCCAAATTGTAATGTTTTATCACTCTTCTATATTATACTTTATTCACATCGTCCATGTTGCACACGCTTCCCCTTACCTAGAGGGCGGCAACTACATTACAAAGGCCAACAGCCATTAAGTCGCGTGCTACAATGCATAGTGATACCGGACCGACAGACAGACCGACAGAGAGACCGACCGACCGACATAGTGAACTATACTGACCGAAATTACTGAACATGTTTAAAAATGTTGAAATGTTTAAAAACATTTATTTTTTTTAAATTTACACGTGCGTAGCCTGTCACTTTCGACGTGCTCGTATAACGTAATTTCGAGTTGAAAAGTAAGTCAAGAAAACAGAAATCGGGCAAAAAGAGTGCGCAATAACATTTAACGCGCAGTGCGCGCGCAAAAATATGCGCACTCATGGCAATTTTGTAAACGCTTAAAATTGCCTGAAATGTACTCTTATTTCATCGAAAATAAATTTTGAAAATGTTAAGCGCGCGTACGCATGCGTTACATGCGCTACGCACGTAATTGTATTGCCATATGATGATTTATGCCCTGAAATTTATGAGTACCAAATTTTATTTAATTGTGATTCATGGTTGTGAAGATATGATTACAAACGTGATTTCGTTAAATCGTGCGTAGACCGCGTAATTTTTATTGCGCACCGTGAAAACATAACCACATTGATTCCTGGCCATAAGGAATATACTGTGAAAAATTGACCTAGCTAGCTTAAACTGATATCAAGATAAGGTCAGAAAGCGATAAAACGCATAGTGATACCGGACCGACAGACAGACAGACAGACCGACAGACAGACAGACAGACCGACCGACCGACATAGTGAACTATAGAGTCGCTTCCACGCGACTAAAAATACAGCACAATTAATATAAAAAAATGATAACATTATGTCAAAATGCTTGGTAAATTGTAGATTATGGTAATTAATGAAATGTGTTGTGATACAATTATTTTGTAAATGCATGTGGCGGAGATGTTCTATTGGAGGGAATGGAGGCTTTTATTCAAAGCGGGTGTTAATTCGAATAAATACTCGAGCTCAACAGTTAAGAATGCTAGAAGTAACTTACTATAGTTACCCGAATAAAAGGTCCGGGCATTTAGTTATTCAGGGAAGGCGTTTATTTTGTTTGGGTGTAATAATGGTAACATGTATAATCAAATAAATACACCCCAGATAAAAAAAAAAATTAATATAATAAGAATAATAACTGGATTAAACCTCATTCTATCCTGTTGCAAGTACAATCATGTAATAAAAGGTATCACAGACAACTATAATAGACCAATTCATTGTCATTATTCCGTAACACTGTTGCATAATATTTTTTAATGTTACCGACAAAACTTATACATAATATGTATAAGTTTTGTCGGTGTATATTATACACGTCTGTTCCCAGTGTAGATAATAAAACAATATATGTTTCTGGAGATTTATTATCAATACCTCTAGAAACTTTGACATGTTTTAGGTACTGAATTCATTGACAATAAAAGCATCAGAAGTTATCATGATAAAATCATACTACAACACTGTACTACAGTACACAAGGGTGTTTTCAGGAAAGCTGGACATATTGTACAATAGTAATGAAGCTATGTATTGGCATTTAAAAATATGCAAAAGATTGTTGTCAAATTGTAGTCACAAACAAACAGATGATAGAATGAAGATCCATTATGAGTGCAATTGTGTCAGGATAATGATATGTCATTGTTTTATATCATTATACTGGCACCTGGAAGAGAAGATCCATTTAATGTTATCTATGACAGTGTCACTTTTATTCTAAAAGACAGAAACATTTCGTTAAAAAGCATAAAGAAGAAAACGAATCATGTAAAGTACCTTTTATCAGTTGAGAAACGAATTATAATTATTAAAATTAGAGTATTTATTCGAATTAACACCCGCTTTGAATAAAAGCCTCTCTCAAATAAACGCCACCATTCCCTCTAATAGAACACCATGTGGAATACGCCCGCCACATGCATTTACACAATAATTGTATCACAACACATTACATTAACTACCATAATCTACAATTTACCAAGCATTTTTTTCACTTTTTGATATTAATTGTGCTGTATTTTTTTTTACATCTAGGTGGTATTTATTTGATTATACATATTACCATATTATACCACAAATAAAGATGCCTCCCCTGCCCCTAAAAACCCCTTTGAACAATAAATGCCCGGGGAGTTTAATCGGATACACATGGCAAGTTACTTCTAGCATTCTGAAAAGAACTGTTGAGCTTGACGTTTCTATCAAAATGTTCTTGGGGACAGCAATAACTAGTACTTGAAATTGAAACAATTTAAAGTATCAGTTATTGCATAACATTACTGTCTAAGGATAAGTTATGTAGAGATATGTTTTTTGTTTGAAACATTAGTAATAGTATTTCTGTTCATCTTTTAACCACATTTTTTATTACAATGAATGTAAATATGTATATTTCGAACAATTTGATACCAAATTTAAGTTTCTACGACCAGTACTTACAGAGATATGAAGATGCCATGATATAGGGGTCAAAGGTCAGAAATGGCATTTCTGATAATTTTTGACTAAAATGTCCCATTACCGGTAGATTGAATATGAAAGCATGCCTTCTGAACATTTTGAGACTAAAATTGACTTGCTGCGACGAGTGGTTGCCGAGATACAAGTATCTATTTTTATTTGTTCATATAACTTTTGACCTTGACCCTTTGACCTTTTGTAACATTTTTTAAAATGTGCTACAAATAATAAATATTTATTTCAAACAATTTAAGATCAAATTTAAGTGTCTACGATCAGTAGTTACGGAGATACATACATGCCCTGAGGTGTGGGTCAAAGGTCAGAAATGGCATTTCCGGTCATTTTTGACTAAAATGTCCCATTAGACTGAATATAAATGTATACCTTCTAATCAATTTGAGACCAAAATTACTTCGCTGTGACCAGTGGTTGTTGAGATTTAAGGACATATTGGTGTTTGGTCTTATGACCTTTCACCCTGACCTTTTGACCTTTCGCCACATTTTCAAAATGTGTAACCAAGCCAAAAATGATTGTTTGACCACCCTAAACCAATTTCTGAAGTCAAATTCTCTGGACCTTAAAGTGCATACGAAAGTTGATCTAGCTACTAGAGTAATAACCCTTTGGTCTATTGACAAGATATTGGTATCAAAAAATACTCGGAATATATATATTTATATTTGTTGTAATAGAACATTTTTACTAAATGCAACCGGAAATGCTTTTTTTCTCTACTATTGACCCTTGACCTTGACTCGTACTGTATCTTAAAAATGGCTGGTCATAGAAATTTAAAAATGGTCTCAAATTGCTCAGACCTTATATATTTATATTTATTGTAATGCAATATTTTGTTAAAAAATGTCCGGAAGCAAAGTTATTAACCTTTGACATAGAGAATAGCTTACAAGGATTTTTATTCCGTAGCCTCTGGTCATATCTTCATAACCCTTTGGTCTATTGACAAGATATTGGTATCAAAATACTCGGAATAAATATATTTATATTCGTTGTAATAGACCTTTTTGACTAAATGTAACCGGAAATGCCTTTTTTTTACTAGTGACCCTTGACCTTGACTCGCACTGTATCTAAAAAACGGCTGGTCATGGAAATTTAAAAATGGTATCAAATTGCTCAGACAATACATATTTATATTTATTGTAATGCAAAGTCTGGTTGTTGTGGACTACCTGAAATGAAAATGAAACTAAAAACATTTAGTAGCTTGAAGGAGATAAAATCATAAGATGCTGTAAACATCAAAAACCTCTTGGTCACTTCTAACAATCTCACTCCTTAAATTGGTCCGTTGGCTTGGCGATATGACTCACAAAATGGCAGTCAATGTTAGCATTGAAAGATTGCTTCTCATATCTCGAAACATCTAAGAAGAAAAACCAAGGAACGTCTAACCACGTAATAATGTATGGCCGGCAGCAGTTCAATGTATGAGAAACCTCCATTATATGAAAATGTTTCAAGAACAAGCATTAAAGGTACAAAAGTTGAAGAATCAACCACTCTCACTCCTTGACTGTCTTAATGGCAACAAGGATGCTGACACAATAAATGCATAGTACTGATGTAATTAAAGATGTTTTAATCCAATTTTGGAGCTCCAGTTTCTTGGAGCTCCAAAATGTAAAAAGTATAGCAATTAACATTTCAGGAAAAGTGCAGGAAGAATCAATTTGGCTACGTCATTTTAGTGAAGTAGATGAATGAATGAATTTCTGCTGTAATTTTTACTATTGTCCAAAGTTGTTTACATAGATAAATGTGCTTACACTATAAAGTATATACTATTTATAAAATATATAAAAACTAAATATGTGATTAGAAATTAAATATTCGAATGATGATAATATGTATAAACTCATTTTTTTAATCCTTACCACAAACAATTGACCATACATGCTCAAATAGATAAATGCTTATATACATAAAGTTCATGTTTATTAGGTCAAAGGTCAATAACTTTACTTCCAGTCATTTTCTAACAAAATGTTCCATTAAAATAAATATAAATATGTATGGTCTGAGAAATTTGAGACCATTTTTAAATTTCTATAATCAGCCGTTTTTTAGATACAGTTCGAGTCAATGTCAAGGGTCAATAGTGCAGAAAAATAGCATTTCCGGTTACATTTAGTAAAAATGTTCTATTACAACAAATATAAATATATTTATTCCGAGTATTTTGATACCAATATCTTGTCAATAGACCAAAGGGTTATGGAGATATGACCATAGACTACTGAATAAAAATTCTTGTAAGCTATTCTCTATGTCAAAGGTCAAAATGTCAAACTTTGCTTTCGGACATTTTTAAACAAAATATTGCATTACAATAAATATAAATATATAAGGTCTGAGCAATTTGAGACCATTTTAAAATTTCTATGACCAGCCGTTTTTAAGATACAGTACGAGTCAAGGTCAAGGGTCAATAGTACAGAAAATAGCATTTCCGGTTGCATTTAGTTAAAATTTTCTATTACAACGAATATAAAATATATATATATTCCGAGTATTTTGATGCCAATATCTTGTCAATAGAACAAAGGGTTATGGAGATATGGTCATTTGGTCGCCATTTTGAATTTGGGGCTGTTAACCATGGTTACGGGATCGTGAAAATTTGTTACCTAACATTTTTGGTATCCTAGCACCATAATAAAGTGAAATCAAGTAAAATCTCACTTTGGGCATTAAAATCCTACGGAAATACACAATGACCCTGACTACTAGGCTTATATAGTTTTTAGCTGGAAATCAACAGTAACGTACGAACACCGTACGCTAGATATAGGCCTAGTCTGATGTTGTCTAGTTGCTGCATTAATTGTCTTTCTATTTTTGCCAGAATCTGGAATACAAATTGGGGGAAACTCTGTATTTTTTATGAAAAAGTTACGATTCTTCCATTTATTTTGGCCCTCACGATTGATCGAAAGTAGGTGATTCACAGAAGAAAAACTAAAATATCAATCCGCATGCAATACATGTTAAAATTATTAGAATCAACTTATTTTTCATATTTTTAACAGTTCAAAGAAAAAGGACCATAATAAATAGTATTTATTTTTACATTACATGTAGTTTGTGAGCTTAAATTAGATCTAAAAAACGTAGGGAAAGGGACTTTAAATAAACAAAAAATATATTAAATAGCAACATAATCCAAAACATACTATGACAGATGTAAACAGGTAATATACAGTCTGAACAATTATTTGTTAATTTAGTAATTTTTACTAAACAGACTCGGAAAAGACAAGTTCAAAAGGTTATGGCTAATAAATATATTAAGTTATACTTGACAATTGTTTAAAACTACTTTGTCAATCAAAAATTAAAAAAGATTAGATTTTCAACCAGTAAGGTGTAAAACTAATAAGCTAGTGAAAATTAATTTGATGATCTGGTTGGAAATAGGTGACAAAAGATGAAAGTACACAGACATGGGTAAATTGATGATTCAGATTCATGTATTAAAACCTTATAAGAATATAATCTACATTTCACTTTGGCAGAAAAATCTGAAGACTATAATATTAACGGTTAGCCTTAGGCCTATCTCAATTATTCAATTTCACCTTCATTTTATGAATAGAACACCTCCACAAAACACACTTTTATGACTCAATTAGTGATAGATTGGAAGAGTTTTCTATCCCAGCTGGACTCTTGCAACAGGTATTGGCAATTGGCAGTGTAATGTCGTTCTCTATCCACAGCTGCACTAGTCTTATGTAGTGGCAGGTATTAAAAGGGTGAGGTTATTCTCTATCCCCATTTGCACTCTTATGTAGTGACAGGTATTGGAAGGGTGAGGTTGTTCTCTATCCCCAGCTGCACTTTTATGTAGTGACGGGTATTGGAAAGGTGAGGTTGTTCTCTGTCCCCAGGTGCACTCTTATGTAGTGCCAGGTATTGGAAAGGTGAGGTTGTTCACTATCGCCAGCTGGACTCTTATGTAGTGACAGGTATTGGAATGGTGAGGTTGTTCACTATCCCCAGGTGCACTCTTATGTAGTGCCAGGTATTGGAATGGTGAGGTTGTTCACTATCGCCAGGTGGACTCTTATGTACTGCCAGGTATTGGAAAGGTGAGGTTGTTCTCTATCCCCAGGTGCACTCTTATGTAGTGCCAGGTATTGGAAAGGTGAGGTTGTTCTCTATCCCAAGGTGCACTCTTATGTAGTGCCAGGTATTGGAATGGTGAGGTTGTTCACTATCCCCAGGTGCACTCTTATGTAGTGCCAGGTATTGGAAAGGTGAGGTTGTTCTCTATCCCCAGGTGCACTCTTGTGTAGTGCCAGGTATTGGAAAGGAGAGGTTGTTCTCTATCCCCAGCTGGACTCTTTTGTAGTGACAGGTATTGGAAAGTTCAGGTTGTTCTCTTTCCCCAGTTGCACTATAGTCTTATGTAGTGACAGGTATTGGAAGGATGAGGTTGTTCACTATCCCCAGCTGCACGCTTATGTAGTGACAGGTATTGGAAGGATGAGGTTGTTCACTATCCCCAGCTGCACGCTTATGTAGTGACAGGTATTGGAAGGATGAGGTTGTTCACTATCCCCAGCTGCACGCTTATGTAGTGACAGGTATTGGAAGGGTGAGGTTGTTCTCTATCCCCAGCTGGATAGTGACAGGAATTGGAAAGTTCAGGTTGTTCTCTGTCCCCAGCTGCTCTCTTATGTAGTGACAGGTATTGGAAAGGTGAGGTTGTTCTCTTTCCCCAGTTGCACTCTTATGTAGTGACAGGTATTGGAAAGGTGAGGTTGTTCTCTATCCCCAGCTGCACTTTTATGTAGTGACGGGTATTGGAAAGGTGAGGTTGTTCACTATCCCCATCTGCACTCTTATGTAGTGCCAGGTATTGGAAAGGTGAGGTTGTTCTCTTTCCCCAGTTGCACTACTCTTATGTAGTGACAGGTATTGGAAAGGTGAGGTTATTCTCTATCACCAACTGGACTCTTATGTAGTGACATGTATTGGAAAGGTGAGGTTGTTCTCTATCCCCAGGTGCACTCTTATGTAGTGACAGGTAATGGAAAGGTGAGGTTGTTCTCTATCCCCAGCTGGACTTTTATGTAGTGACAGGTATTGAAAAGGTGAGGTTGTTCTCTATCCCCCAGCTGCACTCTTATGTAGTGACAGGTATTGGAAAGGTGAGTTTGTTCTCTATCCCCAGCTGCACTCTTATGTAGTGACAGGTATTGGAAAGGTGAGTTTGTTCTCTATCCCCAGCTATACTAGTGACGTATTGGAAAGGTGAGGTTCTTCTCAAAGGTATTAAGTTTCTACTGTATTTCTCTAGCTACAATCTGTTTGTAGTGACAATTATTAGAATGGTTAGACTGTTGTTCTCTCAGCTGTACTCTTTTATAGATTGAAGAATGACATTGGTCTCCATAACACAGACCTACTATAGCTATAGAATGAGTTGTTCTCCTCAGTATAGAAGAGGTATAGTATTTCTAGTCAAAGATGTACTGTATTTCCCCCTGAAAAAATAATTCTTAACAACATTTTTGTTGAATATGCCATTTTAATGTAACATAATAGTTATCCACTTTGACCAAAAATTGGATTGAAAAAAAATTAAATAATTTATTTTGTCATTTTATAAGTGAAAACATTATTTTTTTTCTAATTTTTTTTTTCTACGGAAGTGAATAACTAAATAAAAAATACAGAATAACATAATTCAAAGTCTGATTTAATTAATCTTCATTTTTTATGTTTTTGGAGGACAATACATCTTAGTATAATATGGTTATATTATTTTGAGCGGAAAGAATTATATAACTAAATACTTAATCATGACAAGAACCAAGGTCTACTGGTCTTCCGGGGTGCAAATTCTTGAGAATTGCTGCTCTATGCAGGAAGCATGACTGGATTTACAAAGAAACATTAATGATTGAGTATTTCAAGGAAACAAAACACATCAAATTAAGTTTGAAATAATATTGTATGAATTTTTTTAACTTGTCAGTACTAAATAGAAACACATAAAATGTTCTACCTAATTCTGCTATTATTCTCCACAACAATATTTGCTCAGTATCATAAGACAATTCTGTAATACAGCACAGGGGTGGCGCCAGGATCTTCCCGACGCGGGGGCTACATTCCCCGACGAGGGGGCTATGCGAGCGAAGCGAGCATCACTAGTGTGGGGGCCAGGGGGCCGCCAAGGGCTCCCGGTGGGGGTCCAGGGGGCGAAGCCCCCGGAAGCAACGCGTTCTAGCGTCATTTGAGGTCATTTTAATCAGATTTAGGGTAGCCATTTTTTCCATTTTTTATAATGCATAAATAAAATACTGTGTGCAAAAAAACGATGCGCGATGACTGTTTCAATCCATATTTTTCAATTTAAAAAATAAAAGTTCGAAGAAAATTTTGAAAAATAGAGTTGGAGGTCCCGGAAATTGGACTTATTATACTTCAAAACATGAAACAAAATATATAAGTCCCTATCATGGTTGTGACTGAGCTAAGAAATTTTTGAAAAATAGAGATGTTAGGTCCCGGAAAATGCACTTCTTGTACTTCGAAATATGACCAGCTTTATTATTGGGGCTGAGCTAAGAAACTGTTTAAAACTAGAGCTGCAGGTCTTCAAAAAATTGCATTTTATACTTTGGAAACATCAGGCCTAGAGGCTTAAAAAAGCAAGCGTAGACCTTTTTCAGTCGGGGAAATAAATTTATTCCTCCCAAGTGTATGCGTGCGTACCACCATCTGGACTTCCGAGTGGTGAGAAATTCATGACATACATGACATTGAAAATGTAATAACTTAGCTATAATAAGATGTTGGCTAAGCGAAAATGGCATGTTTTTTTGTTTAGTAATGGATGAAAAATTTATTTTAGGTGCCCCACGGTAGAGAAGGTTACTTGTAAATTAAAAAATTGGTGAACATACGAACAATTAACATAATTCGTTTTTTCTGTAGTGTAGCGTACGTCGACGCAGTACACGACGTAACCGTCAGTAAACTTCGCCTGGAAAATAACTACAGTACACATTTTTGGTCCCTGGATGGAACATGATATCACGCGTCTCGACCCAACGTTGAACGATTCGTACAAAGGGATACCGCCAGACAAGTGCAAACCTAGCTATTGTTTAGTAGTAAGTTAGATCGCTGGCAATAATGGATGCATATAAAGTGCATAATATCACTCTGACGTACTCTCACAGTCAATGAAACGTCACGGTTTTCTAGGCGCTGAAGCTAGCTACGAAGTGAACGCGAACGCTTTTTACTGTATATTATATTCCCCGACAAAAAGTACCCGTGTTCCCTTCGGTAACCGTCGGTAAACTTCGCCTGGAAAATAACTACATTACACATTTCGGTCCCTGGATGGAACTTGATATCACGCGTCTCGACCCAACGTTGAACGATTCGTACAAAGGGATACCGCCAGACAAGTGCGAACTAACTATTGTTTAGTAGTAAGTTAAATCGCTGGCAATAATGAATGCATATAAAGTGCATAATATCACTCTGACGTACTCTCACGGTCAATGAAACGTCGCGGTTTTCTAGGCGCTGAAGCTAGCTACGAAGTGAATGCGAACGCTTTTTACTGTATATTATATTCCCCGACAAAAAGTACCCGTGTTCCCCGACGAGGGGGCTAGAGCCCCTTAGCCCCCCCGCTGGTGCCACCACTGATACAGCATCTCATGTTTATCACATGTGGTGCCTGTATCATGTAAGGTTTTGTTAAGATATATTGGTCTATTACCAGACAATACATAAAACACATGAGACGCTGTAGTGTAATATTGAATTTATATTTATAATCCATCCCGGGGGGGTCACTTGTATATAAACCAAACGGGGCGGGGGGGGGGGGGCGGGTGCAGCAGCCACTGCAAGACATGAGGCACTTGCGCTACCTGTTTTACTGAAAAATACTACGGACTTGAACTACCATTTATTTATTACCAAAATCCAGTGTTCTCTAAAAAGACGGCAGAAACAAGGCCACGCCAGAGAGGGCGCAATATTTGTACTGGTTCCAGAGCCATATATATAAAGAGTTACGACATTGAAAATTAGAAGCCATTTTTGTGTCAAAGAATACGCACGCTGAGGGCGCGCGCGTCTCTTTTGTATAGCGTTTTCCTGTAGTTCCATGCATTATTTTTAGATTTTGTTGTCAATGAAATAACGCTTAGATTCCGTTTTTATTTTAGTAAATAAAGTTATTAATGGTATTAATTTGGTAACATATATATTGTGTCTATAATAACAAAAGAATAAATGCTAGGGCCTACATGCAAGTCAGGATACATCAAAGCATGAACCAATACAAAAAACACACAAATTCACCCCTCTTTTTATACAGTATATGGCTCTCTGTGTGTTTTTGACACAAACTTTCAGAGACTCGTTCATCATTTCATTTGTAATAATTTGCCTTTATTATTTTAATATTGTTCATACCTATTCAATATATTAACAAATATATCCACGACACTTTATTATTTTATTTAGTCATCAAAGAATGCATTATGAATTGAAAATTACATAATTGTTATTAATGGGACGTAGTTATGGGATGTTTTGTTCCAAAATCAATCAATCGAACGTTATAATGTACTAGCGTACGCGCGCGCAATATTCTTTGGCGCAAGTGGTTCTGTACGCTGTGCACGTCGATATTCCACCATAAAATGTGCAATTACATTTTTTTTAATATAAGAAAAAGTTTTAAGTAATTTCTTGCTCCTATACTTTACATGCATTAACGGAGACAAGTTTGACACAAATTGATCTGCATATCACGTGACTTAAATCCAATGTCGTAACTCTTTATATATATGGCTCTGACTGGTTCCCACAGCATGATCTGCGCATGGCCAAAGAGACCGTTCATGGAAAAATCACGAACGTGTTTTGAAAGTTTATCGCGCATCGGCCGAAGGGTGCATACAGTTGAATGATTTTGTCCAAGGGTGGATGTTTCGTGTTCTTCTGCTGATGCGAAAACTCTAGGCCTATTCAAAGGTATTTAGCGATAGGCCCCACGATGGGCTTATAGCATCCAGTATGCTAAAATACCTGCAAAATTTGGCAATAAATCGTGACATTTTGACACGGGTGGGCAGGCTATGGACTTAAACTACTAATTTCACCCTGTCATTTCCCACACTTGTGCTACCAACTCTTCATATTTTCCCACACTTGTGCTACCAGGCCCTCGAAAATATACCCGTAAATGCGGCACCTCCCCGTATGGAAATATTTAAGAGTGACCCCCCCGGGTAATCCATTCACAATTGTTCAAAATCACCTGAAACTTGAAAGAAATAGGATAAATTGAGAGGTAATCATTATCTTCATACAGAAATTAACTCCCAATAGAAATGTAATTGAAAATTTTTCTAGTAGTAGAGCAATGTTATTTGAATTGAGTTTCAATAATAACCTGATTTAACATATTCATCTTACATTCTCATATGGAACATGGGTTTGAAATTTTTAGCTTACAAAATTACAAAATAGAGAATGAAATTGAGAATATTAAATAATGAAATATTAAACAAAAATAATTATCTGTATAATATTTTAAATTGATTTAAAAAAAAAGTTAACTTAAAAAAGATGCTTCTGGATGATCCAGATGGAAAGATGATTTTAATAATCTTGACCCTGTCATTAAACAGAATAGGCCCTCTAGAGGTCAGTCTGTTTGATGATAGATCGTCATTATTTCTGAAGAAGCTGTCCAATCAGGACAGCGAAACTGTCAAGGTTAGTTGTTACTAATTATTGGTTTGGAAAAAAGAATATTTTCAACAATGATTTTAATAAGTTTCATTTTTAAGAACTTGGCACGACTGGTGTGGAGTAGTAGGATGGTTTGGTTTCTAGTCGTTTCCTGAACCTGTTAGCAAGTCCGTCACTTATGAACCATCTGTCAATCATACAATTTGCAGTATTACTATGTAATTCATAGAAAAAGTAATTTAGGCTAAACAATTTTAAAGTCTACTTGCCCTTGATAATACAAGACAATTGAATATTAAATTGATGATATACTGTGCATACACCACCTGAATAAGACTTAGGGTTCAGACCTACGGAGTTATGCTTTCGTATTGTACGCGGCATACAACTCCATACAGTGTAGGTCTGAACCAGGAAAAGATTAGTGGAAGCCACCTCGTACGACACTACTTTTTCGTTCATTAAAAGATTAGTGAACACCGCTTACGATACGAAAGTAACGCATCAACGATTTTTTTTTGTAAAAAGCACTGTAAATATACGTTTTTATGGTTCTATTATAATACCAAAAAAATGTACGATTGATTGAATAAAGTTCACATATATAAAATTTACAGTGTTTATTTATTTAGGTTAAGGTATGCAAACTATTATACAACTGATGTATGCAACTAGTCTGCCACCCACTGTAATTTTCACCATAATAAATAGTGCATTGTTTACTCCGGAATTGGCATAATTGCTGTTCTGGAAACATTTAAACAGTATCATAGTAGGAGTGTTCTGTATCTGAATTAGGCAAAATAACACTACTAAATACCCTTTTCACATTTGAATAAATTGATAATTGTAATGTAACAAATTTGTCAAAAAAAGTTGAGGTTTGATCTCCCAATTACACTTTTTCACTTTACAGTTTCGCGCTATTTGATTACATGATTGGTCAGCAAGGCATTTACATGCGCGGTGTAACAACTTGGAACACATTGCTATGCAAATCTGGTTACAACTTGTTACAAGTACAATTTCTTGTAACATAAACAAAGAACTCTTACATAGCTGTTGTATTAGATAAAAAAAATATGTATTAATTAATATTAAAGACGGGCATCTTTAGGAATGAAAATGCAAAACATGTCCAGAAGTTAATTTACTCCCTCACGTTCATGTTAATAGCTTAACCTGATTATAATTATCAGTTAAGCAGTCAAGTAATATGTCAAATGTTAAATTAGTAATTTATAGCTGTGAGGTTGCAGAACTTTGACACACATATGCACACCAATATTATAGATCCTCACTCTATACAGTTCGTGATATTAACATTAGAATTTTGTTTTTTTTATGTTGGACTATTGTACAAATTGAATTGGGTTAATTGGTAATTTTGCAGAACTGATTAAAACAATACTAGTATTGTAATATTCAATCTTTGACTAAATTAAATTCATCTTCATCATTGTCGCTGCTGTAGGCCTACTGATTAGGGAGTTACACGTCCTCTAAGTATACCTCCACTTCCACCTGGTCTTTAGTTTGAACAGGATGTTGTGATAATATAATGGAATAATAAAAAATACAATATCCTTCCATATATTAAACATTCATATTAAACCAAATATTATGAACAATTAAATTGATAATAATTGGCTAACATTTTGTGGAATTTTATTTGGCAAGGAAACACTTGAAGTAAACAGATATTATCACTGGAAGGATGTTTATCCTTGGTAATATAAAAGAGGCAGTTATATAAAAGGACATTCATTTTAAATACACATACAGTAGCTAACAAGAAAATATTTTCACTCACAGGTATTTAGGTAACCTAAGATTTGAAAGTGAAAGGAAAAAGTAGTTATAAAGTATAACCCATCCAGTCGTGCATAGCCTCTAATTAAATAAGTGTGGTATATATTCAAGTCCAACAAGTAAACGCATACTAGAGAAACCATGACGGAGATAAAAGCCAACACTATGGACTTGTCTCTGGTAATGGACAGTGAGCGGGAACTTCGCAGCCGTATAGTTCAGATGCGTAAACTCGTCAACATTTCACTTGGCCTTGCAATTGTATGTACAGTTTTACTATGTATAGTAATACCAACTTTATGTAGCATCATTGGGTCAGATAAAGCACGTATAGATCACCTGACAAGAAATGAAGTAAGTACTGTATGTGGCTACAAGAGCCAACAAATAGTTTTGACAACATAAAGTTGTTGCACACCGTTTTGTAATTACCAAACAATGAAGAAAATAAACGTTTTTTGGGCGTTTTTTATTTTATTTCAGGAACAAATTTTAAAGTTATCAACTTCTGGAGATTACAGTTCAAGCAATGGTTCACAAAAGAAAGGCAAGTCTGAGTCAAAAAAGCACTGCGGATTCACACAATAAAAATGATACAAAAGTGGTTTCAGTTGTGAAATAACACATCTCAGTGATATAAAACTTCAGAGGATTTTGCTCAAAATATACAGTGTGGCTTTCATATGTCAAAACTGTTAATTATGCAAATAAATTCATCCATTTCAAACATCAACTGAAACCATTGAAGTTTTTTTTGTAGTAATTAAAGGTATTTCATATGGAATTTTAATTACACCTTCAAATACAGTATCTTTATTTAATGGTTGTTTGTTACTTGTTACAGTTCCCGAGTCTAAATTGACTATATTTACCCGTTGGGGGAGTGTAGATTGTCCAGGTACTGCTAAATTGATCTACAATGGTAAGTGCTCAGCTTCGCAATTTTCTTGAAAACAATACTAGCAAATAACAATAATGTAGTTCTATAGGATAAATGATGTGACAATCATCAATAAATATAGCCATGTTGTAAAAACAAGTCACTAATGTTATAATCTGATGCAAACTTGAGCCGGATTGGAGCAGATGTGAAAGAACCCTTAACCATTTAAGTACACAAAATAATCTTTACACTCTTAGGTAGGACGTCTGGGGCACCATACGGTTCAACTGGCAGTGGCGGAAACTATCTCTGCTTAACAGAAAAACCACAATACAACTTCACGGTACCATCACATCAAATAGAAAGAGGGTCAATATATGGCACGGAATACAGGTATGGAGATAGGCAGTTTAGCCCCCTATCAGACAACCATTTCCATGATGCCCCTTGTGCCGTTTGCCAAGCAGCTCGAAGTGCCACACTAATGATGCCAGCAGTTACAGAATGTCCGAACGGTTGGACTAAAGAATACGGTGGTTGGTCGCGATGATCAAAAACGTACAGAGTTTATCTGCGTAGATGGTGCTCAATCTGTTGTGCCTGGTACAAGTAATCAATTTCCAGGAAATCAAGCCAGTACGTTGTTCCTTGTTGAGGGGAGATGCAACACAGAAGGTGGTGGACTGCCTTGTTCGCCTTACAAAGAAGCGTTTGAGCTACCTTGTGTAGTTTGTACTAGGTAATTTTATACTCAAATCAACAAAAACCAGTATAAATTACAAACTTGCGTAACAATGAATCTGAAAACCTTTCAGTTGCAATGTTGAAAAGAGTAGAAAATACATTATCAATGAATTCAACTCAACTGTGTCGACATAAGCACTCTGAGCAACTGACCATAACTCACCTTAACTGACAGGCACAACAAAAATGCGCCCATGTTCTATTTTTTCCGTAAACTGAAGGGAACTGAAAACTTTAAATCGGTTCACGCGTGGGATATGGGTCTGTGACCAGTTTGTGTTTTACACTAGTAGCCTTTTGTCTGAGAAGTTCACAACCGATACCATGCAATAAACAAAATTCAAGTCTACAGCTTATTTTTCAATTAAAATTTCCATGTTGAAAATTATATTTGGCTACAGAATTATGTGTCTGTATTCATTCACTCTGTACATTTTGACAATTTCCAGTTATTTACGCTAAAGCTCCTGTATTCAAGAGCCATCTGGGCAATTGCAAGAGCGTACATATACATTTACATAGGGACATAGGGTTTTTTAGGACGTAGGTCTGAAGTTGTATTCATAAGGAAAAATTTCAGTAACCTTTTTTTCAATGGTTTAGAACATAGGTTCATACAGTATATCGGTTTCAAACGACGCATCCATCAAAAAAAAAACCAATGTAATGGTCTACAAAAGGAATAATATAAATGTATAATAATCTTATGTTACTAAGCTTTTAAAATTTACGTCAAAATTTCTACTAAACACACTTTGTAAATAAATCATAAAAAATATAAATGTTGATTTTTTTATTGTTTCTTTTGCTTATCTGGACTCATTATGTAGATTTTGCATTGCAATTTACGGCGACAACTGTACGACGAGCGCATGCGGCGATATCCTTAATCTTGTGATTGTTCTGAAATCATATGTACATCCCTAATACATTGTAAAAATAGGGTCCTCTGTAAAAAAATATGCAATTAATGATGACATAATCAACCCTTTTTATCATATTTTCATAATAAATCATAAATATGATACATACACTTTAAGAAAATGAAATGAAAAATATGGTTCACTGAGCATCTATATATAAATTTACGTAAGGGCAAAATGTTTACTCGATGGTATATAAAGTTGGTTCATACTTTCGGTACTGATTTTAACCACCTGATGTACAGTAACCCTGTTTACTAATTAAATTGAGTTCGATAATTAGTTATTGACGATTAAAACGAGTTTAGGTTCAACGATTTGCCCTAAATAGGGGTGTATTGCCGTTTTACGATCCTCACAGCAGTACGTCATGTTATGCAGTTTCAACCAATCACGTTCACATATTTGCATAGGCTATGTAATATTACACACTATGGCATCTTCTAGCTTGATTTATATAAAGTGGGTGTAATTGTGTACTAAAGGTGCTGCCAGTGCTATAGGATGTTGTGGCAATCAACAATAAAGTAAACAGAATAATAAAAAAAAATATAATATTCCAAGTATCGATCTAATCTCATAAAAACAATGGAATTTAACTGGAATACCGTTTTGTAGAATAATCTTGTGGTTTGGCAATGCATGCACAAATGACTTAAAGGAAAAGGGGATTTAAATGGTGTTGCTTATCATCATTATTGCCCTACATTACGTGTACAGCCCCATTAGAGAATGTGTTCATTTTTACCCAAAGTTTTTCAAAACTTTGGGTAAATGTCACTTAACCTCCTACTGTGACATGTGTTTATATAAGTCCAACTTTGATAGGCAGGTCGTTAAACCTTTTAATCATTGGGTCCGTTCGGACGGGGCTGAAACTACCGTGTACTTCCAACTGTGAGGTCGCGTGTGGCAATTAACTTACGCCTCTGGCTATAAAAAATTATAAAACCATGTCTGGACGAAAAATCTACCAACTTTACTGGTTATTTCAATCCCATTCCAATTACACGCTGCCTCGGGGTATAATTAATCAAGCGTTAACGGGGTTATGTCAAATCGCGACCTCAAATAAGCTTTCTGATTGGTCATTTCATTGTGGTAAACAACCGGGTCAGAGGCCATTTCTTATCAGGGCTTTTTTGCCGTACCCACCCTATTTTTATTTTTCGTTTGTGTTTACTACTAGTTGGAGCAGTACATATTTTAGGCCTAGGCCCTTCTTGTTGAAGCATTGCTTCTCTACACGCCGCAAGCGTCACGACTAGCCGCTCTTGGCCGTGTGTATGCAGCCTTTGTAGTAGGCCTAGGTAATCATCATCATCATTGTCTTGCCATCCAAATTCGAATCCACTATGCCTAGGTTGGAATACATCGTCCATCATTAGTATAAAAGCCGTCAACAAACAACATACGTTAGCAGGATTTTCGATCATTATTCAGTTAAAAAGTAAATTGTATTCGATTATTGTAAATATATAGTCTGGTTGTCGATTGAAAAATAATAATTGAACGATTCGCGCGCGAAACGACAGTGTAATATCCGGTTGAATTTGTCAACACGCCATGTCAATTGATATGGGTCGACGCAGAGAGGGCGCTTTTTGACCTAAGAATTCCGATCTTAATTGGTTTCGTGTCAGCTTACCGGTACTTTGTTTATTCGTACGAACGTCGTATGGGTTTTACCCCAAGTACTTGGAGTGGTAGCCAAGCATCATAACCACCAAGCCACAACTCACTGTCTAATTGAGTTGTTATTGCATCAACATGTTAGCCTTGACCGCTTTTACGGCAAATGGTAGAGTAGGTCAAGGGTGATCGGTTCATACCAAAATATTTTGAAAAAAATAAGTATGTCAAGTGTTATAACGTTCGTGAAGCCAGTTACTTATTTGCCGTAGAGGGCGTAGACGCAAAAAAGTTTGCGGAACTGGGGTGGCAAATGGTTAAGTAGGTCAAGGGTGATCGATCCATACCTAAAAATGTTGAAAAAATTAAGTAGGTCAAGTGTTATAACGTTCGTAAAAGCCAGTTACTTATTCGCCGTAGATGGCGTAGATACAAAATCGTTCGCGGAACTGGAGTGGCAAATGGTAAAGTAGGTCAAGGGTGATCGATTCATAGCAAAATATTTTGAAAAAAATAAGTAGGTCAAGTGTTATAACGTTCGTAAAGCCAGTTACTTATTCGCCGTTAAGGGCGTAGACACAAAAAAGTTCGCGGAACTTGAGTGGCAAATGGTAGAGTAGGTCAAGGGTGATTGAGCCATACCAAAATATTTTGAAAAAATTAAGTAAGTCAAGTTTTATAACGTTCGTGAAGCCAGTTACTTATTCCCCGTAGAGGGCGTAGACACAAAATTGTTCGCGGAACTGGGGTGGCAAATGTTAGAGTAGGTCAAGGGTCATCGATCTATACCAAAATATTTTGAAAATATTAAGTAGATCTAGTGTTATAACGTTCGTAAAAGCTAGTTACTTATTCGCTGTAGAGGGCGTAAATGCATAAAATGTTATTGAACTTTGACCGGAAGAAGTAGAGGAAGTCAAGGCTAACATGTTGATGCAATAACAACTCAATTAGACAGTTATTACGTGTTAAAATCTGGTTTTTTTTAAATATTTGTGACTGTCCCTTTAATTGAATTTGAATAAGGAACTAGGAACTAGTAACCAACTTCACAGACATTCAGAAGATTCCACCCAAAATATACAGTGTGGATTGGATTTCATGTCAGTAGGCCCCTACTGTAATATGCAAACTATGGGCTGCGAAACATATTTGAAGATGACCAAAAACGTACAGAGTTTATTTGCGTAGATGGTGCTCAATCTGTTGTGCCTGGTACAAGTAATCAATTTCCAGGAAATCAAGCCAGTACGTTGTTCCTTGTTGAGGGGAGATGCAACACAGAAGGTGGTGGACTGCCTTGTTCGCCTTATAAAGAAGGTTCTGAGCTACCTTGTGTAGTTTGTACTAGGTAATAAAACCAATATTTACAAACGTAACAATATATGAAAACCTTTCAGTTCATTAAAACAACCCTTCATGTTCTGTACCACACTAGGCACGTTCACATAAGATTTTATCATGCTTACGTATCGTGATATTTAATATCACGTTAATATATGCATACTAAATATATTAATACTAAATTTAGTTTAATTATGATATGCTTGTGAAAATATGATTTCATTAAACCGCAAAATTTGTTATTGTGCATTGTGAAAAGCTAATCACATCGATTCCTCTGAAAAATGTACGTAGTTAGATGAAATTGAGGTCAAGATAAATAATGCTAAGGAAAGAATAGATAAATATTAAAAGACTCTGATAAAATCAATAGGTTATAAGCATGATAATGCATACAACCTATTAAATAAGTAATATAAATGTGTACTTGTTTGGTTTCAATCTTAAAAAATAAAAGGTGAAATGTTTATTGAAATAAAATGTTAACAATACAATTGTAAAGAGGCTGGTTTTACTTTTGAAATGATTTTTTTGGGTTTTTTTTGGAGTAGTGGAAGGGCAGAAAGGATTCACATTACACACTACGGTATCTTCTAGCTTGATTTATTGATGGGACGATTCGGTCAACTTTTGGGCCAAAACATCCCACTTTGTGGGGCCGAAACGTCTCACATTTAGACAAAATTCATATTCATTTTTTTTGGTATTTATCAAGTTTTTAAAGGTGTTTAACAATCTGTATTTTATTGATATTGACAATGTTGATATAATATATAAAACAATGACTAAAAAAACGTAATTTTATATTCAATTTATTACTTCGAAAACTTTGTTTATTTTGTGCATTCGCCAAGCGGCCAACAGAGGGCGTAACTTGTTTACATCGTTCGCGTGACTAAATAATAATAATTTTCGACAATGTTTTCAAAATATTTGCTTATATTGCATATCCCTAGTAGTACTGCCTCATAGTCTCTCTGAAAACAAAAATTGGGAGGAAAAAAAATTATTTTATGCTTATAAAATGCAATATCAAAGCCAATAAATTTAAGTGTGCCGAATCGTCTCAGGGCCGATTTATCCCCGGGCCGAATCATCTCAGGGCCGAATCGTCCCGCTACCTAAAATTGTGTATTAAGGTGCTGCTATATGATGATGTAAACAGAATAATAACAAAAAATATAATATTCCAAGTATCGATCTAATCTCATAAAAACAATAGAATTTAACCGGAATACCATTTTGTAGAATAATCTTGTGGTTTGGCAATGGATAAACAAGTGACCCAAAGGAAAAGGGAATTTAAATTGTGTTGCTTATCATCATCATTGCCTTTATTTGATAATGTTTTAAGAAGGAAGCTATCTTCAGCATACAAAAGAGCATTAAAGTACAATCATATACACACTAGCTATACTAAAACACATTTTGACCCGACGATTTGTATAGGCAGGAAGTTGTTCCTATAAAAGAGAAAATGTAGTTAAAAAGTAACACATTCAGTTGTGCATGTCAGCTAATTAAACAAGAAGTAGGGTACTGACGTACTGTACAGTATTCCAAGGCTAAAAATTTAACGCATTATATACATGAGAAATCATGACGGAGATGAAAGCCAACGGTATGGATATTTCTCTGGTAATGGACAGTGAGCGGGAACTTCGCAGCCGTATAGTTCAGATGCGTAAACTCGTCAACATTTCACTTGGCCTTGCAATTGTATGTACAGTTTTACTATGTATAGTAATACCAACTTTATGTAGCATCATTGGGTCAGATAAAGCACGTATAGATCACCTGACAAGAAATGAAGTAAGTACTGTATATGAGGCTACAAGAGCCAACAAATAGTTTGGACAACATAAAGTTGTTGCACACCGTTTTGTAATTACCAAACAATGAAGACGATAAACATTTTTTGGGTGTATTTTTTTTTATTTCAGGAACAAATTTTAAAGTTATCAACTTCTGGAGATTACATTTCAAGCAATGGTTCACAAAAGAAAGGTAAGTCTGAGTCAAAAAAGCACTGTGGATTCACACAATAAAAATGGTACAAAAATGGTTTCACTTGTAAAATAACACATCTCAGTGATATAAAATAAGAATTGAGAGGATTTTGCCCAAAATATACAGTGTGGCTTTCATATGTCAGTGCTGTTAATTATGTAAATAAATTTGTCCATTTCAATTTTTTTTAAACATCAATTGAAATCATTAAATTTTTTGTTAACCTTGTATTTTTACAAGGTCGTGTCCACAGGTGGTTCTCGAATACACAGTAATTTCAGCATAAAAAAACTGGCGATTTCAAATGTACGTACCGCAGGACTATAGTACATTGTCGATATTTTATGTAGTCAACTAAAATTAGCACCCTGAGAATTAGGCCTACTTCCGAAGGAGAAACTTGTCTTAAAAATAAGTCCAAATTATTTATTTGAACTCATTTAAACAAACCCAATTTTTGTTTTGTATATAACATTAGAGTTGAGGGATGGGGAAGAGGATGGGAATAACAATTTTTGAATATATTCTCTATCCACGAAATATTGTTTTAAATGTATTATAGGTCTATCAATAATATACCACTAAACACAGTAAAACATTTACGATTTAATACTTTTTTTAAAATGCCCCTGTTATAGTTGATTGAAATAGTAAAGTAGGCCTACATGTAACGATACACCACTACGACGTTTATATTTTTAAAATATTATTAATTAATAAAATAGTTGAGAAGAAACTGTGTCAGTAATAAAGTTTTTATTAGGTGATCATTTAGAATAAAATGATCACCTATTGTTATTGTATGAAATCTTATTATTTGTTACTTTCTGTACAGATTTTGTGTGTCAATTACCTCAAAAAGTTGAATGGCAATGATCACAAAAATTTCACAATGTCTTTCTAATACTTTCACTTAGTCCTAATAAGCTTGTCAGCGCGATCATATTTGTGAAATCGCATTATCAATCATACAGTATCTCCATAATTCATTATCACATATTAATGAAATTCACTACACGTAAACTTCAGGTCAAGGGTAAAAATATTAGCAAATAAAAACGTACGCGCACGTAGGGTCATGCGCGTGAAATCGCGCGTTAAAAATTTAAAAAGCTCAAAATTAAGTTTTGATAAATTTAGGGCATGAATTGGGCCATTTGCGTGTTTCAAAATATTACTGTCGCATTCTACTCACAATCCTTAGTACATTCACCGTTTTTGAGTTAATTCCGACATAAAATAACGTACGCTATACGTCAAAAATTACAAAATGCGCAAATTAATTGCACAAAAGTGCTGAAAATGGTAAAAAATAAGGCATTTTTAAAATGAAAATAATTCTTCAGAATGCATGATGACCCCTATTTTTTTATATTTATTCTGGAAGCCATTGAGTTGTAGATATGAATTCATTCACACATTTGACGTACAAAATGTTGTGACGTCATCAAATGGCCACTTCAATTTAAAAATTAGAATTTTTTTATCTTTTTTTGTATGTTAACACATTCAATAGTGCGTATCTCCGTTATTTGAGCCCGATTTTTACTCAATTTTCAGTATGTGCTTGCTATATTAATTATCTTTATCATAAGATGCCACCATTTTCATTATGATGACGTCATCAGGCGTAAAAACTTAAATAACGTGGGTCAAGTAATTTCACCTTCAGCGTATATTTGAATATCTCACAGCTCTTCAGAATTAAAGGTGACCTTCATGATTTTAATTCATTGTGACAGCTGATGAAATGTAGATATGAATTCACATAAAAATTAAGCCTATCGGATGTTGTGACGTTGTGATATGGCCAGTTGAAGTTAATAAAACCACATATTTTTTTGCTCAATTCATTATCTTTCGAAATTGTCATCTTCAAGTTTATTTTAATTAACATCATCAAGCCAAAAAATTAGAACATGATGTGGGTCCCGTAATTTCACCTATCCTACACTGTATATGGATATACAGTATACTGTACTATGACACATAATAGGTACAACTCAGCACTATAAGCGTATTATCATTAAAATTATAAAAATGATCACCTACAATTCGTCAAAGTGACGAATTAAATTCTAGTTTGTATATATGTATTTATATATCCAGCAGTAGAGCCTACCCACAGTCACAGTAATAAATGTTCTTTGTATAATGTTTTTATATATCTTCGATTCAAATGGCGACCAAAAATGGTTAATACGTATTTACAATATTGTCAAAGTATTGCAATACTACATCTCAGTTTTAAGTTTATTATCCAAGGGCCTATAAATTTACCTACTTGTGTTAAACCGGCAAGGGCTCATAAATTTACCTACAAACCGGGAGTCTGAAGGCCCGTTCATATATTTTACAAATGTATTGATTTGCGATGAATGGAACATTCCAATCTCTCAAGTTGGGTTCATATCGAACTTAGGGCGAGAAAAGTACTGATCTAGTTAAATTTTACGAGAGCGGTAATTCGATTAAATTCATTAAATTGCGTTCGACGGCTCATGTTAGGGCGAGATAACTTAAGCATCACATGCTCGCGACCCCGCCGACACAAACAGGAAGTACAGTTGAACAGGTTAGGGCCATGAAATATATCAAAATAGTTAAAGAAAATCATCAACATTATGATACTGTACTCGAGATGTTCAACCGGTTTTCAGCTATTAAAAACAATTATCGAAGGAGGAGATAGGAAAATGCGAAGCATCCTCGTATTATTGTGTGCAGGTATTTTTCAAGAGGACATCCATTAGACAGTGTTTACCACGACCGGAAAACACCCCTATTTGGGGCAAATCGTTGAACCTAAATTTGTTTTAATTGTCAATAACTAATTATCTAACTAAATTTAATTAGTAAACAGGGTTACATCAGGTGGTTAAAATCAGTACCAAGATTCTAACCAACTTGATATACCATCAAGTAAACATTCTAGAAATAACACGCGTTTTACCAAATTTTGCCCTTACGTAAATTTATATATAGATTAAAGGTATTTCATAGGAATTTTAATTACATACACCTTCAAATACAGTATCTTTATATAATGGTTGTCTGTTACTTGTTACAGTTCCTGAGTCTAAATTGACTATATTTACCCGTTGGGGGAGTGTAGATTGTCCAGGTACTGCTGAATTGATCTACAATGGTAAGTGCTCAGCTTCGCAATTCTTGAAAACAATACTAGCAAATAACAATAATGTAGTTCTATAGGATAAATGATGTGACAATCAATAAATATAGCCACGTTGTAAAAACAAGTCACTAATGTTATAATCTGATGCAAACTTGAGCCGTATTGGAGCAGATGTGAAAGAACCCTTAACCATTTAAGTACACAAAATAATCTTTACACTCTTAGGTAGGACGTCTGGGGCACCATACGGTTCAACTGGCAGTGGCGGAAACTATCTCTGCTTAACAGAAAAACCACAATACAACTTCACGGTACCATCACATCAAATAGAAAGAGGGTCAATATATGGCACGGAATACAGGTATGGAGATAGGAAGTTTAGCCCCCTATCAGACAACCATTTCCATGATGCCCCTTGTGCTGTTTGCCAAGCAGCTCGAAGTGTCACATTAATGATGCCAGCAGTTACAAAATGTCCGAACGGTTGGACTAAAGAATATGGTGGATACCTAATGGCTGGTCGCGATGATCATAAACGTACAGAGTTTATCTGTGTGGATGGTAATCAATCTGTTGTGCCTGGTACAAGTAAGATAGTTTCAATATCCCAAGCCAGTACGTTGTTCCTCGTTGAGGGGAGATGCAACACAGAAGGTGGTGGACTGCCTTGTTCGCCTTACAAAGAAGCTTTTGAGCTACCTTGTGTTGTTTGTACTAGGTAATATACTCAAAATAGACACTTACAATCCAAGAAGCATTTGAGCTACCTTGTGTTGTTTGTACTAGGTAATATACTCAGACACTTACAATCCAAGAAGCATTTGAGCTACCTTGTGTAGTTTGTACTAGGTAATATACTCAGACACTTACAATCCAAGAAGCATTTGAGCTACCTTGTGTAGTTTGTACTAGGTAATATACTCAAAATAGATACTTTTATTTACAAGTGATTGTTATCAATGACAAAAACCTGCGAAAAAGTCTGTTTCTATTGAGCAGAAATATGGTTTTGAATACCGTTCTTTTCAAGAACGGTTTTTTCTTGTCAGCAGAAATGGGTCTCCACAAAAAAGAACCGATCTTAAAAACGGTTTCAAACATCCCAATTAATTCTGGTCTTGATCACAAAGAACCGTTCTGAAACTGGTTTCCGTGGAGCAAAAAAGTTTTTATTTTTCCCAGTAGTGGATATCTTCCAATAGGCTTGGTTAAGGCGTGTTCAGTTTTATGAATTATATTGTAATCTTGCTACTCTAAATCTATTAATAATGACACTATAGTTGCTTATATTTCATTTTTGTTTTCAGGACAATCCGCTGATTGTTAAAAGGGCTATATATTAATATGACAACATTAACATTCATGTATTCTTTTACTTTTAAATCTGTATTTTCATGTTGATGCATTTTTATAAAAGAATATATCTTTTCTCCCAAGTAATTTTCTTTGAATAGAATAATTGGTTTCTCTTTTAGTCAATCAATTCTTATTAGAATGAAAATTCATCTATGTTAAAATGTTAATGTGTCAAATAATTATTTAAACTTTCTTACGATCAAAAGTTAAAATAAATATTTAATCAATTCTTATGTTTAGATGATACATTTGTACTCACTTCAGTATATATCTTTTCCATTTCTTGTGTGAGTCTGTTTTAGCAACTGGTTTGTTGTAATAGTTTAGTCCAACAACTTACTTGAGCTTTGTGTCCTGGTAAATACAATTCATAAATTACCATAAACTACAAAAACAATGTCATGTGACATGTTACCATTTATTTTAAAAATACTAATTATCTTTCATTACCCCTATTTTAATGGAAATTGTAAACAAATTGTTATATTCCATAAAAAATAAATAAGTAATTGTAAGTGTGATGGTTTTAATCTTTGAAAATTAAAGCTTGAATGTTCTTGAAATAAAATGTTAACAATACAATTGCATAAGAGGCTGTGTTTACTTTTGAGCTGATATTTTTTGTTAAGAGTTGGAAAAGGGGAGAAAGATTTACTGTTTTTAAACATGTTTATGCTGCTTGTGATTTTTATAGCGAGTATAATTATGCATTGAGGTGTATTAAAAAAAAAAAATGTTTGAACATGTTTAACAATAAAAATGTCTGGGGTCATATGTCACATTTAGGCCTACAGATTTTCAATAATCAATCAAATTATTACTGTTGTAATATAGAATGTCATGGCAATTAGCGATATGTAACCAGAATAATAAAAAATAATAATGCATATTACATCAAATCTTATAACAATGAAATTGATAATATAACTGGAACACCATTTGGTAGAATCTTGTGGTTTGGCAAGGAAACACAAGTGACCCAGAAGGAAAATGGGATTTAAAATGTGCTTGTTATCCCTTGATAACGTTTTTATAGATAATCAAACAATCCAGCCTGGAACCGGTAATGAGAGGAAGGAAGTTCATCCTATAAAATAGGCATTTAAAGTACAATATAACCATTTCAATTGTATGCGTATTAGCTACTTAAACAAGAGAACTTGTACTGTATAGGAAGGCAGTTATCCTATAGAAGAAATAGGAAAAAGTACTTATAAAGTATAACCTATCCAGTCGTGCGTAGCAAGCTAATTAAACAAGTGTGGTACATATTTAAGTCCAACAAGTAAACGCATACTAGAGAAAAATATGACAGAGATGAAAGCCAATGGTATGGATATTTCTCTGGTAATGGACAGTGAGCGGGAACTTCGCAGTCGTATAGTTGAGATGCGTAAACTCGTAAACCTTTCACTTGGACTTGCAATTGTATGTACAGTTTTACTATTTATAGTAATACCAACTGTATGTAGCATCATCGGGTCAGATAAAGCACGTATAGATCACCTGACAAGAAATGAAGTAGGTTCAACTTTTGATTACAATTAAAATGACGCATACCATTTTGAAATTATGAGAAGTATGAAGATAGTGATTATTTGTTTCAACATACAGTATTTCATTAAATTTCAGGAACAAATTCTAAAGTTATCAACTATAGGAGATTACAGTTCAGACAACGGTTCACAAAAGAAAAGTAGGTCTGAGAATATTATGCATAGAAATTGAAATATTGTATAAAGGTCATACATGCCGATTATTTAAACACTAGTAAAGTTAGGTTTGCGGTACACCACATTTCCAAAAGGAAATAAAAGTAAGGTTTGAGAATGTCTCAACATGTTTGTGCTACAGCCGTCTTCTGGACAAGAGAATGAAGACGATTTTAACTTAACAACTCAAACATCGAGACACATCCTTCTTTTTTTTTGGAAACACAGGTGTATCGCAATTTTAATATGCACATTCACAAGATAAAAAAAATGGCACAGGTTTCATTTGGCGTTTGACCAAAGTGTTTCAAAGAACTGTGCCTAAATTACACTCTCAGGAAATGTATTTGGATGTGTGGAAGGGATCACACATTAGCTTTCATAGATGTCAGAATAATGTAATTAAATTAAATCCGTGTTTTTTGAAATACCATAGAAACCTTGTTGCTTTTACTTTTTTTTTCTTCTTAGTCTTAAATAATTGTAGTAGGCTGAAATGGAACTGTTTTAAATATTCTCTTCTCTCTCTCTTTGTTTTTGTAGATTTTTTTATATGAAATTGTTTGTAATTGATGTAAAGGTCTTTTGAAAAAATCTCCAATCCTGTTTTTTTTGCTTTTCGGATATACTTGCCTTTGAATTGTTTTGATGTTTTTTATTCAACTGAAGCAAAGATACCGAGATATATATTACATTAAGGAAGATTTTACAACACAGATCTAAAATATTTCATTTATTACTTTGTAGTTTGCATGCTTCTGTATAGGTTTATATGGTTGTTTTTGTTTTAGTTACAGTACCACTACCAGAGTCTAAAATTACTCTATTCACACGTTGGGGGCGTATAGATTGTCCCGAAACTGCTGAATTGATATACAAAGGTAAAATGTTTTAATATTCTGGAATATTGAATCATCAAAACATTCTTCCATGTTCCTATTCAATATAACATTTTGAGTAAACCGAACTGAGAAGAATATTAAGCTTCAATTGCACTGGATTTTATTTGGTAAAATTAACGGAGTTGAAAAAAAACTATAATATGACAGTTAATTTTACCACCACTGTGCCCTGTAGAAGTTAACATGGCATGGTCTTGGTAGACACACTTGCTTGTCCACTAACCAGGTGAAACATGGAGTAAATTCTTTACTCCATGGGTAAAATTATCCAAGTGTGAAAAATGGTAACATTTATTGATGGTCCTGGGTGCATTATTTTTTTCCCTTTTAGGTTAAGGCAAAAACTATAGAGGGACTGAATCCATACATGAAGCATCGAGAGAAAGAGAGTACATTAACTCCGATCTGCACATGCATCAGAGAGTGTGTTTTGCAAGTATGACATCAGGAGCTCAGGCATAAATCATGAATATTCATGATATATGCACACCCTCTATAGTTTCTAATAAAATAGGAAACAAAATAATGCGTCCTGGGTAAAGTTACCATAGTTAAATTTACCTTTTTAAAAAATCCAGTGCAAACAAGACTCTAGACTTTAATAATCTTTCCTAGGTATGACATCTGGGGCACCATATGGTTCTACAGGAAGCGGTGCAAACTTTCTCTGTATGACTGAAAAACCACAGTACAACTTCACGGTAACAGGACATCAGGCAGAAAGAGGGTCAATATATGGTACGGAATACAGGTATGGAGATAAGCAGTTTAGCCCACTATCTGACAATCATGCCCATGATGTCCCTTGTGCTGTTTGCCAAGCCCCACGAAGTGCCACACTTATGATGCCAGCGGTCACAGAATGTCCGAACAGTTGGACTAAAGAATATGGTGGATACCTAATGACCTCTCGCGATAACCATAAACGTACAGAGTTTATCTGCGTGGATGGTAATCAATCTGTTGTGCCTGGTACAAGTAAGGTAGTTTCAGTATCCCAAGCCAGTACGTTGTTCCTCGTTGAGGGGAGATGCAACACAGAAGGCGGTGGACTGCCTTGTTCTCCTTACAAAGAAGCATTTGAGCTACCTTGTGTAGTTTGTACTAGGTAATATACTCAAAATAGACACGTACAATCCAAGAAGCATTTGAGCTACCTTGTGTAGTTTGTACTAGGTAATATACTCAAAATAGACACTTACAATCCAAGAAGCATTTGAGCTACCTTGTGTAGTTTGTACTAGGTAATATACTCAGAATAGACACTTACAATCCAAGAAGCATTTGAGCTACCTTGTGTAGTTTGTACTAGGTAATATACTCAGACACTTACAATCCAAGAAGCATTTGAGCTACCTTGTGTAGTTTGTACTAGGTAATATACTCAGACACTTACAATCCAAGAAGCATTTGAGCTACCTTGTGTAGTTTGTACTAGGTAATATACTCAAAATAGACACTTACAATCCAAGAAGCATTTGAGCTACCTTGTGTAGTTTGTACTAGGTAATATACTCAAAATAGACACTTACAATCCAAGAAGCATTTGAGCTACCTTGTGTAGTTTGTACTAGGTAATATACTCAAAATAGACACTTACAATCCAAGAAGCATTTGAGCTACCTTGTGTAGTTTGTACTAGGTAATATACTCAAAATAGACACTTACAATCCAAGAAGCATTTGAGCTACCTTGTGTAGTTTGTACTAGGTAATATACTCAAAATAGACACTTACAATCCAAGAAGCATTTGAGCTACCTTGTGTAGTTTGTACTAGGTAATATACTCAAAATAGACACTTACATTCCAAGAAGCATTTGAGCTACCTTGTGTAGTTTGTACTAGGTAATATACTCAAAATAGACACTTACAATCCAAGAAGCATTTGAGCTACCTTGTGTAGTTTGTACTAGGTAATATACTCAAAATAGACACTTACAATCCAAGAAGCATTTGAGCTACCTTGTGTAGTTTGTACTAGGTAATATACTCAAAATAGACACTTACAATCCAAGAAGCATTTGAGCTACCTTGTGTAGTTTGTACTAGGTAATATACTCAAAATAGACACTTACAATCCAAGAAGCATTTGAGCTACCTTGTGTAGTTTGTACTAGGTAATATACTCAAAATAGACACTTACAATCCAAGAAGCATTTGAGCTACCTTGTGTAGTTTGTACTAGGTAATATACTCAAAATAGACACTTACAATCCAAGAAGCATTTGAGCTACCTTGTGTAGTTTGTACTAGGTAATATACTCAAAATAGACACTTACAATCCAAGAAGCATTTGAGCTACCTTGTGTAGTTTGTACTAGGTAATATACTCAAAATAGACACTTACAATCCAAGAAGCATTTGAGCTACCTTGTGTAGTTTGTACTAGGTAATATACTCAAAATAGACACTTACAATCCAAGAAGCATTTGAGCTACCTTGTGTAGTTTGTACTAGGTAATATACTCAAAATAGACACTTACAAACTACAACAAGGTACTGTATACTGTACATTAGATGAAATACTTATATTACTAAATACTAATAATAATATTTTAGATAAGCAGGAAAGATTAGAATTATTATGTGTACATTTTTCCTTCCTGCCTGTAGTAGTAGCTGAAATATTGATATAAATATCCATTGATTTTAAATAAAATACTGTACTGGTTTTATAAAGTATTTTTTAAATTGTAAATAATGCACTTTTTTAGTCACCTTATATGTGACTTGTTTTGTATTTTTTTTAAAGCATTTTATATTTTCATAACCCCCAAAAACTGCAAAGTTGACCTCGGTTCCTGGAACACGCCAACAATTTAAGACTGTTCAACTATAGAGTGTTGTATAAACACAGCCTTAGATGTGTCCAAGACCTACTTCGTTTGAAAAAACAAAATCATCAGTTTATGGTAAAGTAATCTAAAATAGATTTGATCAGCAATCAATCATCCCACATGTCAATCAATGGCTTTGGATTTAGGGATAACAGGATTTAAGTAAGAGATGATTGATTGAATAGACAGCCAATATGATTTGTTACCCCGTTCTACTTTTTCTCTGCCAATTGGTATTATTTTTTTTTAGGAAATAAAAACAAAAGAACAGCTCTAAGATATCATGTCACTTTTCTGTATGACTCATCTATATTTATATGGCGTTTCATACGTGTATTACTTGATTTTGGATACTCCGTCTGGGGAAACACGCACAAGTCACGTGGTTTGACACCAAGAATTCTTGGTGCATACGATTATCCAGTTGACTAGTTTCAGCCGCATGCAATTGGCTACTCACTCGTACGGTGTTTTAATATTCATATTTCAGAATTTCAAAGGCTCAACAACTAAGATGATGCGCATGCGTTATGATACGTTTAGACAATGTGTGGAGACGTACACACGTGTGTACTTTTGTACATTAATAAAAGTTTCTGATGGCTAGAAAGGATTTTATATGCCTAGTACTAGTAGTCTGGTAAAAATTTGATGGGATTGTGCCGGTGGTGGTATGTACCTTATTGACGTTTTTTTCTAGGAGGCCTAGACAATTAATAAACAAAAAAACTTGGCAACACGATTTTATATTTCAACAGTTGTTCAGTCTCCATCGTACATTCAGCACTGTACGTACTCTATCTTTTCATTTTTAAACAAAATGATCATTGATTGGTTCAAAATCCATATTTACATACCGCCCACCCTATATAGCCAAATACGGTATGATATTCCTATGTCATTCTTATCGGATGTTTGCGGTCTGCAAATCGATTTCTATACGTATTTCACGAGTCTGTATTTTCAGACAAAAATCAAAATGACGACGTGTGGAATGACATAAAAAAGACATTCTCTCCCTGAAAAAAATATTTTTTTAAATGTTTTTGTTGTATATATGCCATTTTAATGTCACATAAAATGTATTCATTTTTTAAAGCAAACAAAAATGTTTGTTTAATCCTCATTTTTCTTCTCTTTATGTGTTTTATTTAGCCAAGCAGAAAAAAAAATATGCCTAAAATTCAGAAATATAATCTGGAATAATTAATATGACTGACAAAACATGGGAAAACAATACAAATTTAAAGGGGATAAAATCAAATGATGTAATGTATGTTAATATTTTAAAAAGTGCTATGTAATGGTAGGTGCAAATAAATTCTCAGGTGAATTAGTAAGTATGTGGCTAGACATAGAGATCAGTGTAACAGTCATTCCTTTATGACTACATCAAATAAATTTGATGATATATGGTAATTCACAATTTAATGTTCATAAAATATTTAGAATGTGAAGTACAAATAATATGAATTTCTTTCAATTTGTTCTGAGTATAGTGTATAAACAATTTAGCTATCAAGCAGTGACAACAACTGATTTTTTATTTAATAACTGTTAAAAACTTTGTTTGCTTTTTAAAACATTCCAATTAGAATTTTTCTTTTTCTAAGTTTAGTTCTGTAGTCAACTGATTTTACTTAATTGTATTTTATAAATGTCTCAGAAAGTTTGTTTGGCTAATAGTACACAGACTGAAACAATCGATGTGAATTATGGGTCTGAGTGCCTATAGTATCAGTATCATCTATGTTTTCATGTATTATAAATACAGTATCTGTCTTGGTTATGTCATATTTTGTCTATACAAATGATTCAGAAAGAAGAGATAAGAAACAGCAGGGAAAAGTGACGCAAGCAGTGGCATACAGCTACAGTATGAGCTCTGATGCTTGGTTCCCACTAGGACGCAACACAAGGACGTAGGTCACAAAGCCTCTGATGCTTGGTTCCCACAAGGACGCAACACAAGGACAGAGGTCACAAAGCCTTTGATGCTTGGTTCCCACTAGGACGCAACACAAGGACGTAGGTCGCAAAGCCTCTGATGCTTGGTTCCCACTAGGACGCAACACAAGGACAGAGGTCACAAAGCCTTTGATGCTTGGTTCCCACTAGGATGCAACACAAGGACGTAGGTCACAAAGCCTCTGATGCTTGGTTCCCACTAGGACGCAACACAAGGACGTAGGTCGCAAGGCAACAAATTGACCAATCACAAGCAACAGTTGAAATAAGCCTAGCTTTAGATTGGTCAATTTGTTTGCATTGCGGCTTACGTCTTTACGTTGCGTGCTAGTGGGAACCAAGCTTTACAGGCTTAACCAGGGATCCAAAACTCAAGGAGGGCCAAGAGCATGGATATTCTGAATACAGTATAACTATAAGTTAAAAAATAATAGATTTCAGGAAAGGGACCTTTTCTATTAATGCTACCAACACTTTATATAGCGCCCATTTCTATGAAAAGCTCATATTAAATCAGCGGCGCTTCACATACTGTCATAACATGTTTTAAAAAAATCTTATTTTAAGTCCTAATTGTACAGTATCTAATTCTATTAAATTCGACACCAAAAGATTATTTGTTTATAAAAATTATTTTACGTATATTTTTTCATTTTGAACTGCTAAATTCTAGTATAAACTGCATGAAGCAAATATTGGATTATGTGTATTCCAATTTCAAGTGGGGGGATGGATAGGATTAAACTAAAAAACATGGGATCAGGTCACCTCTTCCACTAGGGGGATGAATGCGATTAATGTCAAACCAAGAGGGTCTCATGTCACCTTTTAGATGAGGTCAGCTTTCCGACACATTATCCAGGAACAGAGATTACCCGCTTCCAAACCAAGATCACGGATTGATAAATGGTGAAATGTGGATTACGTTAGCACGCATGCCATGCATTTGGGAATATATAGGAACAAATTCAACCCTTGCATTCCATCTTAAAATGAAACTTTGTCAGTCCTGTCTAAAGAACATTAAAGGCTCTGTTTAAACTCACGTTCTTTCTGTTTAATTTATTATGGAGTGTGTTCTCATCAAGAAAACCCTGTCAAGTTCACTGTGATGCTCTGCTGGGTTGCTGCTTTGTTTTAAGTTCATCTTATACTCATTTATTGATTTGATTCTGACTATAGTATAATGAAACATTACTAATATAGCAATGGAATGAATATTAAATGAATAAAAAAAGGTACCATGGTGAACACAATATGTATGAAAATGGCAGCGTGACATACCATATCCAAAGTGACATAACTGAAAACATTGGAAAGTTCTGACAGCTAACTGTATAATTATTATAAGACTCTTAATTAAATGATTAAGAACTCAGAAACTTAGTGAAACACTTGTCAAATGAAACATTTCTGCCCATATTCAGATTTGAATAAACTTTTGTGACATCACAAATTCACTTTTATTCAAATAAAATCTACCATTTTAATTTTTTTTATTAAACTTTGTTTAATGAGGGTGAGACACCTCAACTGTGACCTAAAAATGCAGTGTCTATACCCATTCTACTATGTCATTGTATAAATATATTTTATAATGAAATTGCTTTGCATCCTCTACATACTGTATGATTGGAGCAGGCTTAATCAATTTGTTCTATCTAGTTGACTTTTATCAGTTAAGGTGATAAATACACCCGACAAGACAAAATTCTATCTGCAAGTTTAGTTTCATTTTCTACAGTTTTCTCGATAAACAGCCAATAAACAATAAACAGCCAATAAACAATATTGTATCGGAAGTCTGTATTTAAATTTTGTGAAATAGTAAACTACAGAGGGCAGTACAATTCAAAGTGAAATTAAAATAAAGTGTTACCGTGTTGGCATTTGGTAGTGAATGCACAGTATTCATAGTGAAATTAGAAATAAAGTGTTACCATGTTGGCATTTGGTAGTGAATGCACAGTATTCATAGTGAAATTAGAAATAAAGTGTTACCGTGTTGGCATTTGGTAGTGAATGCACAGTATTCATCTCTTGCAGACTTGTTGGCATTTGGTAGTGAATGCACAGTATTCATCTCTTGCAGACTTGTTGGCATTTGGTAGTGAATGCACAGTATTCATCTCTTGCAGACTTGTTGGCATTTGGTAGTGAATGCACAGTATTCATCTCTTGCAGACTTGTTGGCATTTGGTAGTGAATGCACAGTATTCATCTCTTGCAGACTTGTTGGCATTTGGTAGTGAATGCACAGTATTCATATCTTGCAGACTTGTTGGCATTTGGTAGTGAATGCACAGTATTCATCTCTTGCAGACTTGTTGGCATTTGGTAGTGAATGCACAGTATTCATCTCTTGCAGACTTGTTGGCATTTGGTAGTGAATGCACAGTATTCATATCTTGCAGACTTGTTGGCATTTGGTAGTGAATGCACAGTATTCATCTCTTGCAGACTTGTTGGCATTTGGTAGTGAATGCACAGTATTCATCTCTTGCAGACTTGTTGGCATTTGGTAGTGAATGCACAGTATTCATCTCTTGCAGACTTGTTGGCATTTGGTAGTGAATGCACAGTATTCATCTCTTGCAGACTTGTTGGCATTTGGTAGTGAATGCACAGTATTCATATCTTGCAGACTTGTTGGCATTTGGTAGTGAATGCACAGTATTCATCTCTTGCAGACTTGTTGGCATTTGGTAGTGAATGCACAGTATTCATCTCTTGCAGACTTGTTGGCATTTGGTAGTGCATGCACAGTATTCATATCTTGCAGACTTGTTGGCATTTGGTAGTGAATGCACAGTATTCATATCTTGCAGACTTGTTGGCATTTGGTAGTGAATGCACAGTATTCATATCTTGCAGACTTGTTGGCATTTGGTAGTGAATGCACAGTATTCATCTCTTGCAGACTTGTTGGCATTTAGTAGTGAATGCACAGTATTCATCTCTTGCAGACTTACATTAGATGAAAATAATATTTTCTCCTGCTACTACGCTAATCTAGAAAATATAAAACATCATAAATAGTGAGTTATTCCATGCAGAATATGGAGAAAAGAATATGCAACACAATTTTTTGTTTTAAGCTGTCTACAATTTCAAATCAGTTTTCAAGACAAACAAAATGTAATGTGCCCAAATATGGTAGTGATATGACATCATCATGTCCATATATGGGCACATCACATAGTTTGGTAGTGCTTTACAGTACAAGAGCATCATAAATTTATTCTAGAATCTACTATTAAAATGACACCATTATTTTCCTATAATGGAAAAAGCGTGATATAAAATCACTGTTGTCAATAACAGCTAAAATTATACAAATATATTCCAACCATGAGGGAAAGGGTGGGGAGATACTGATTTTCTATTCTGACATATATCACAGACTTGAAAATTGTCTTCTTTTCTTTGCCCCAAATAGAATTGAACAGCCTACCAATTCTGATAGTAATCAATAAATTAACAGATAAAACAAAGAGGAAATTGACCCCAATTAACTGTAGCAAACATGTTTTATTGAATAGATGTTTCCTGTCCAAACTCAAAAGTGCTTTTTTTCAATTTATTTTTTGTGCTTCTGTTCATCTTTAACTTGACAGGACATTACCCTTCTAAAACTATACGTCACACCCACTGTATGAGAAATATGTAGGTAATTTTAGACATATACTGTAGGATACTACTGTATGAGTAAAGCCCCATTTATACTAGGACGATAACGATCAATAATAAATAGATAAATATGCATTTTTCCTGCATAAAACAAAGAATTTTTCACCATAGAACTATAGGAAACCATCTACGGTGAAAATATTTTCACACTTTCAATCAAATGACGTCATGATTAATAAAAGAGCAATAATATTTTGACCATAGAATGATTTTAATGTTAATGATTATGACTTTTGCTGGAAGTAGATCTCTCTCCAGCCAGTTCAGATGAGTTTTTACAAGAAATGCTTACCAATCATTTTTTCCCATGATATAGTCCCTCCTCCTAAAATCAGCCAAATTTTGTTGTGTTCTAGAGGGTGGGATTATAGTTATACCAGGAAAAAAACGTTAATTTCATCAAAGATAGTATGATTTCGATCCAAGTCGGCCCTAAACCGTCTCGGCCAAAGTCAAGTCGGCCCCAAGTCAAGTCGGCCCCAAGTCAAGTCGGCCTCAAGTCAACTCGGCCTCACGTCAACTCGGCCAAAAAATAATCGGTCAACTCGGCCCCGTTAAAGTATGGAATGCAAAAGGTGCAAAGGAAGGGGATTGATAAAATAATATTTCTTCACATTTTATTACCTATGAATAATTCTGACTTTTAATGAATATTAATATTTAGACAATAATACTTTTAGCAAAAAAAAAAAGAAGGATTTCACCAATTTTTCTTTATTTACGTTTAATAAAATTTCAAATTGCACAAATTGTTCTGAAATTGCGCATAACAAACAATTGATTAATAAGCTAGCATTCATACTATTATTAATGATTACAATATGAACATTTGGATAATAAATAGGAACACATTGTAGGCATACACCCAATATGATGATGCACGTACGTGGGCGCGTATGTTCGTTCGTCCGTCAAAATTCAATAAACATGTCCGATATGCGAGGACATATATTAGGTGTAATAAGATTGTTTGGTTGGATTGTTTGGTTGAATCATTGAGGTATTAATTAATGTTAACTCTATGGTAGAATCACGCGTAGATTTCTTCAGTGTATGCATTTGATTAGGCGACAACATCTGAAACCAATTTGTAGCTGCGCCTCCCTGTGCCTTTGGCAGCTATTTCGATATTACAACTGCTACGTGTTTTCGCTGACCGGGGATTCCCCTTTTTTAAAAATGCAAATCATGGACAAAAACGATATGTACAGTACGATCATTTTTCTATGGCCAAATGGTGGAACCATGGAGCTATAATAGCTCCATGATGGTCTTCGATTTACTAAAATGTGGTACCTGTTACTGCACTTGTTTTTGTAAAACGCGGGTACTTCTATTCATATCGGCAATGATATCATTTTTTTATTTTCTTATTTCTTAATTTTTTTTAAAGAGTGGATAGTAATAATCATAATAATATTAAGCAATTTTTGCGTTCCATACTTTATTGTGGCCGAGTTGACCGATTAGTTTTTGGCCGAGTTGACGTGAGGCCGAGTTGACTTGAGGCCGAGTTGACTTGGGGCCGACTTGACGTGGGGCCGACTTGACTTTGGCCGAGACGGTTTGGGGCCGACTTGACCTGCACCCGATAGTATAAATGGAAATCCTATAGTTATAGAATGAATCATACAGTAATACTATCAAACGAATTATAGTGAAAAAAAAAATGTTAAAAATAATGTAAACTTATTATGTTCAAATTAAATTTTTAAAAGGCCAAAAAATACCAAAGCCCCAAAAAGAAACTTGAAAATGAAAGATTAATAATTAATTAAGATGTACAGTAGTTAGAATACGATAAAAGCTTTTTTTTTTAAACAGTTTTTTTTAAGGTAGCAAATGGTCTGAAAGTTAAGGATGTACCGGTCAGAAAGTTATGGACGTACCGGTCTGAAAGTTAAGTACTGGTCTGAAAGTTAAGGATGTACCGGTCAGAAAAAGTTATGGACGTACCGATCTGAAAGTTATGGACGTACCGGTCTGAAAGTTAAGTACTGGTCTGAAAGTTAAGGATGTACCGGTCCGAAAGTTATGGACGTACCGGCCTGACAGTTATGGACGTACCGGTCTGAAAGTTATGGACGTATCGGTCTGAAAGTTATGGACGTACCGGTCTGAAAGTTATGGACGTACAGGTCTGAAAGTTATGGACGTACCGGTCTGAAAGTTATGGACGTACCGGTCTGAAAGTTATGGACGTACCGGTCTGAAAGTTATGGACGTACCGGTCTGAAAGTTATGGACGTACCGGTCTGAAAGTTATGGACGTACCGGTCTGAAAGTTATGGACATACCGGTCTGAAAGTTATGGACGTATCGGTCTGAAAGTTATGGACGTATCGGTCTGAAAGTTATGGACGTACCGGCCTGAAAGTTATGGACGTACCGGTCTGAAAGTTATGGATGTACCGATCTGAAAGTTATGAATGTACCGGCCTGAAAGTTATGGACGTACCGGTCTGAAAGTTATGGACGTACCGGTCTGAAAGTTATGGACGTACCGGTCTGAAAGTTATGGACGTACCGGTCTGAAAGTTATGGACGTACCGGTCTGAAAGTTATGGACGTACCGGTCTGAAAGTTATTGACGTACCGGTCTGAAAGTTATTGACGTACCGGTTTGAAAGTTATGGACGTACCAGTCTGAAAGTTATGGACGTATCGGTCTGAAAGTTATGGACGTATCGGTCTGAAAGTTATGGACGTATCAGTCCGAAAGTTATGGATGTACCGGCCTGAAAGTTATGGATGTACCGGTCTGAAAGTTATGGATGTACCGATCTGAAAGTTATGAATGTACCGGCCTGAAAGTTATGGATGTACCGGTCTGAAAGTTATGGACGTACCGGTCTGAAAGTTATTGACGTACCGGTCTGAAAGTTATGGACGTACCGGTCTGAAAGTTATGGATGTACCGGTCCGAAAGTTATGGACGTACCGGTCCGAAAGTTATGGACGTACCGATCTGAAAGTTATGGACGTACCGGTCTGAAAGTTATGGACGTACCGGTCTGAAAGTTATGGACGTACCGGTCTGAAAGTTATGGACGTACAGGTCTGAAAGTTATTGATGTACTCGTCTGAAAGTTATGGATTTACCGTTCTGAAATTTATGGATGTACCGGTCTGAAAGTTATGGATGTACCGGTCTGAAAGTTATTGACGTACCGGTCTGAAAGTTATGGACGTACCGGTCTGTAAATTATGGGGAAAAAACATGCACACAGTAACCAATGTAAACTTTCAAACATTATTTATTGAACTACAAAGTGTTATTCAAAAGAAGAGTTTTTTTCTTCATATAACACATTATCTCTTTATTTTTACACTAAATGTACAGTTTAGGTTTGAAAATTCAAGTATTCTTAATGGTAAAAGAACCTGTTCCTTAGAGTGTAAGAGGACCTAAAAATACACTGTGTTTCTGTCAATCAAACATTGTTAAAATGTTGCATTCATATTACACAATCAATGTTGGCACATGAATCAGTATAGTATTATATTATTTTTCATTAATGATACTAGAACCTTTGACTGATGTGACTAGTTAAACTGGGATTTAATTTGAGGGATCAGGTGCCGTTTTCGGCCACCTCAACTTGTATGGACTATACCATTATAAAAAGATGGAAAAATAGGGGTGTCCCATTTATTAATTGAGTGTGTTAATGTGTTAAAATACTGCTGCTTTTGTTCTTTTGTTTTTCTTGTTGTTTCAGCAACAAAGGGAAAACAACTACGCCCTGCATGCTGTAGAATTAATTTCAGTTTTCAAGTTAATGCAGTATATTATGGCTCTTTATTTCTATATAATTTTTACAGATTTATAGATACAGAAAGTATATAAAGAAAGTTTTTATCCCAGTTACAAATAAAAAATATAATTTACCTAACGATAACACAGTAGTACATTTAATAAAGATGACAGTAGTACATTTATCACATACTGATTATTAGAGGTAATCAGTAAAACAATAAACATTATAATTTTGTCAGTGAATCTGTACCATTTTGTTCCCAGAAAACACAGCGTTTGACATTGCATGTTTTTAGGTTTGGTCTTTCTAAAATGTTTTAAACACGTTTTTAAACGTTTCTGTGTAGAAATACATGTTTTAATTGAACGACGTTTGCATCAAAACGTTATAATAGCGAATGTAAAACGGAGCTTAGCTTATGTTTAGTTCAAGAAAATAAAAAATATGATTTATCTACCGATAGGATTGGGCCGATTAGAATGCATTTGCCAACATTCGTACATATTTCACAACATTATAGAGTTTAGGTAATTTAACCGATTGTAATGTAGTATTTAGGATGTTTTAATTCCGATTGTATTGTAGTATTTAAGATTTTCTAATTTCGAATCCGATTGTACAAAAATTTAAAGTGTTTAAATCTAGATAGGAATAACATAGGCCTAGTATTTAATATGCTTTAATTTTGATTATACTGTAGTGTTTAGTTTAGTTTTTATATATAATAAGTAAGTATACCTACTTATATAGTTTTTATTTATTTATTTATTCATAGGAATCACCTTTATATCGGTGTCACACATTTATCAGTTAATGGTGCTTCCAATTTACAGACAAAATTACAAATAACATAAGCCACAAAGTTCTAAATACTAATACATAACATCAAAACAAAATGTAAACTAATTAATTAATTTATAGATTTGTATGAAAATACATATTACGTAAATTTTACAACATATATAACTACGAAAATAAAAACAGAACAACAAAAATACAGGATAGGCCTAAGAAATAAAACTTACAGCATCCTCATAGAGATGTATGTAGCTTGTTTACTATATTAATCAATTAGTTGAGAGAGGTAATGCGGATAACATTGTAGATCTAGTAACCCATGCTTTCATTAAATATGTTTTACAATAAAAATCAAAGATTTTTCCTAATGTTTCATTTTCAGTGAATAAATTGTCTAGCATAAAGTGGTGTTTTAACTGAGGTCCACAATTAAAATTATCCCGGTACATACTTAATTATTGTCTAACAGAGTTTAATGAAGGACATTTAAATAACAAAATGGTTTACTGTTTCTTTTTCGTTTGTACTACACATCTTACATAATCCTGTGTCATGATTTGACCAGGATTTTCTACGACCCTCAAGATCTAGAGAGTTTGATCTTGCTTTAAATTTTAAATTGATACTCTTAAAATTAGTTTTATCTAACAAATATTGTTCAAGGTTTGGTTCCTTTATACATAGTATATTCTGTTAACGTTGTGTTTTGCATGGAATTTCGTTTTGCATTGTGCCTTTGAAAACCACTCGTTATGATCAACTTGTTTATTATTTTTCCTAAATGGCTTTATCCAGTTAGTAGATGGTTCTTCATTAAATTTGTCTATAAAATTAGTTTTATATAAAATATCTTAATATAATATAATAATATTGTAATATAGTAATATTGTTACAAAATCTTGGCATTCCCTAACACTAGGCCTACCTAATAATAACATGCCTTTTTAAAATGCTAGTTTTTGATGTTCTGTATTGTTCCTTGTAGTTTGTACTGTAGGTTACATAACAGAACAATTGTATTGTCTTCCCATTAATAGACACCCTTCTCAACATAAAACATAATACACCACACCCCTATCATAATAATGGTATAGTCCATATAAGTCGAGGTGGCCGAAAACGGCACCTGATCCAATTTGAGTTTTAAAAGTGAAATGATTCCTGTTTCAGGAATATTGGAATATCACTGTTGAATCTCTAATTAAAATAGAATATTAATATTAATAAATAATATAGAATGTGGTGCGAAACTGCATAATAGCACCCGAGTAGGCCTAGGGCCTAGCCTAGTGTACTGTGTTCAATTGGGACGACGTTCCAACCTAATATTGCCATTGATTGGAGCAACGGATGGGTAGGCCTAGCTACTATTCTTAGCCAACTTAGGCCTCTACCATCTATACCTCTAGGCCTACCATCTGCTAGGCTACTACTAGTACTAGAGGCCTAGCTGGTAGGCCCACCAACGTAGAGGGCGTAGCTAGTAGGTCTACCTACCTAGGCTAGGCTATACCTAGGCCTAGGCTAGCTAGGCTAGCTACATTTTCCTTCAGTTTCCACGCACAGTAATTTATCTTAAGTCTTAAACATATATATTATTCAATAAGCATTTATATACATTAATTACCGTCGTATAATAGCTTGATTAATTTCTAATTTATTCATTAGGCCTACTAAGGAGGCCTAGGCCTAGTATACGACGTACGTAAATCAATCGTCGTACGTATAGATGATATCCAGAAAAGTTTTGTATAAGTTTTCTAACTATAGAAGGCGCTAAACCCATTATTGAGGGCGGTAATGCTTTTTATCAAATCATCACAAAATATCAAATACAAACCAAGTAATTTATTTTGTGAAGTATCCGCATTTAAACTAACATTAATCCTCGTACCAAATATTGTATATTATACTATATTTTTACATAATACTTTTTTTTAGTGTACAACTATTTCACTATAAATGGTATATTGTTGAAATAAAAATAAATAAATAATAGGCCTAATAGTTTTCGATACGATGCATTCTTTTTTTTTTTCATTACGCATCCAACAACTAGTAATTAGCCAATTACACGATGGATAAACTATTTATAATGATATGTTGTGCTTATAAACTAAGTCTCATTTGAGTGTTGGGGAGTGGAGTTGAAGAGTCGTGAGTACATTGGTTCTAGATCAGGTTTCAACCATTGACATTGGCAGGCAAGCACGTTAACCACAAAGCTACTCCACTGCGAAAAAAAAAACTTACCCAGTGGGCACAGAACATAATTTCAACGTTGAATCAACGTTGAAATATAGTTGATTTGTTGAAATCATGTTGTCAGCGTATTTCAAACGTTGAATCAACGTTGAAATAACATTTTTTCCCTAACTATTTTTTTTACGTTTAGTAATAAACATTGAATCAACGTTGAAATAACATTTTCTTTTTAACTAGTAATTTATGTTGATTAATAAATGTTGATTTAACGTTGAAATAACATTGTTTTTCAAACAAATGTTTTACGTTAATTTATAAGTGTTGATTCAACGTTGAAATAACATTGTATTTTTAACTAGAAATTTACGTTAATTTATCAATGTTGATCCAACGTTAAAATAACATTGTCCTTCTAACTAGTAATTTACGTTAATTTATCAATGTTGATTTAACGTTGAAATAACATTGTCTTTCTAACTAGTAATTTACGTTAATTTGTCAATGTTGATCCAACGTTGAAATAACATTGTATTTTTAACTAGAAATTTACGTTAATTTATCAATGTTGATCCAACGTTGAAATAATCTTGTATTTTTAACTAGAAATTTACGTTAATTTATCAATGTTGATCCAACGTTCAAATAACATTGTCTTTCTAACTAGTAATTTACGTTAATTTATCAATGTTGATTTAACGTTGAAATAACATTGTCTTTCTAACTAGAAATTTACGTTAATTTATCAATGTTGATCCAACGTTGAAATAACATTGTATTTCTAACTAGAAATTTTCGTTTTATTATCAATGTTGATCCAACGTTGAAATAACATTGTCTTTCTAACTAGTAATTTAAGTTAATTTATCAATGTTGATCCAACGTTGAAATAACATTGTCTTTCTAACTAGTAATTTACCTTAATTTATCAATGTTGATCCAACGTTAAAATCACATTGTATTTTTAACTCGAAATTTAAGTTAATTTATCAATGTTGATCCAACGTTGAAATAACATTGTATTTTTAACTAGTAATTTACGTTAATTTATCAATGTTGATCCAACGTTGAAATAACATTGTATTTTTAACTAGTAATTTACGTTAATTTATCAATGTTGATCCAACGTTGAAATAACAATGTATTTTTAACTAGAAATTTACGTTAATTTATTAATGTTGATCCAACGTTGAAATAACATTTTATTTTTAACTAGAAATTTACGTTAATTTATTAATGTTAATCCAACGTTGAAATAACATTGTCTTTTTAACTAGTAATTTAAGTTAATTTATCATTGTTGATCCAACGTTGAAATAACATTGTCTTTCTAACTAGTAATTTACGTTAATTTATCAATGTTGATCCAACGTTAAAATCACATAATATTTTTAACTAGAAATTTACGTTAATTTATCAATGTTGATCCAACGTTGAAATAACATTGTATTTTAAACTAGTAATTTACGTTAATTTATCAATGTTGATCCAACGTTAAAATCACATAGTATTTTTAACTAGAAATTTACGTTAATTTATCAATGTTGATCCAACGTTGAAATAACATTGTATTTTTAACTAGTAATTTACGTTAATTTATCAATGTTGATCCAACGTTGAAATAACATTGTATTTCTAACTAGTAATTTACGTTAATTTATCAATGTTGATCCAACGTTGAAATAACATTGTATTTTTAACTAGAAATTTACGTTAATTTATTAATGTTGATCCAACGTTGAAATAACATTGTCTTTCTAACTAGTAATTTACGTTAATTTATCAATGTTGATACAACGTTGAAATAACATTGTCTTTATATCTAGAAATTTACGTTAATTTATCAATGTTGATCCAACGTTGAAATAACATTGTATTTCTAACTAATAATTTTTTTCAAACAATTATTATTTTTGTTTTTCAATGTTATTCCAACGTTATTTTAACGTTGAAATCCAGTTGCCATTTTCAAATGACATGTTTTCAACGTTGAAAAACTCTTGAAATTATGTTGTTTTTTCAAACAATTATTATTTTTGTTTTTCAATGTTAATTAAACGTTAAATTAAAGATAAATTCTATTTAATACTTAAATTTTTTAATACTAAGTGCGTTGCCATTGATGTTTCAACGTTAAATTAACATTAGATTTCAGTTGGCGGTTTATTTTATCATCCTTTATTGTAAAACAAATGATTATTGGTTATTTAGGAATTTTAGATTGGCAAATATTATTGTCTCTGTATAATACAAAAATGTTCTAGAAGTTGTGTTGAAAATTGAATGATCCTTTCATGCAAGATCAAATTTCATAAGATACGAGCTTGTCATTGGTTTAGTTTCGTTTTGATAAAATTTTGAAACTGGTGTCAGTAATTTCAGTTACTTCGACGTAGGCTAGGCCTACAGTAGTAGTGGTGTGTAGAAAAAAAAGGCTCATCATTGAAATTGTCAAATAAGTATGTTTTGAGGTAGGAAAACAATCTTTTTTATTTGTAATCTACTAATTTATAAGCTTTGAGCTTGACTATTTTACCCTTATCAATAGCTAGCCTCTAGTCTAGTAGGCCACACATGCATAGCTAGGCTATAGCCTGGTAGGCTAGGCCTAGAGGCTAGGCCGGCTGCCAAACTGATGAACTGAATTCACTCACTACTAGGCCTAGTGGAAGCATTTAGTGTTATGCATGTCAAGGGCAAACATTTGCCTTGCCAAGGATAACTACAGTACTGTACTTATTATGGTTATAAAATGGTATGTATTAGGCCTTTTAGTTCAATACTTTCTTTATTTATCTAAAAGTATACATAAATATAACATTATAATTATATAATTAGTTGGCCTAGCTAGCTTTCTGCTAGACTGTCTACAGTAGCTGCTAATGCTATTATTAGTGTTAATATACAAACACATGCTGCTAGCCTAGGACGGCTATTTGTTAAACTTACTCGCTTTCTTTATTTCAGATTGTAGGCCTAGCTAAGGCCCTGGCCTATGCCTAGCTAGAGTACAAAATAATGAAGTACATGTAGGCCTATAATCTTTTCTATGTGAATCAAACGAGAAAAATCTAATGGATGATCAATATTTTTATATACAAAAGGTTGGTATTTAATTTATAGTTCTTAACTTTAATATTGAATTGAATAAATATTACGCCGTGGTTAGGATTCCGGCACCGCAACTCAACTTCCCATCGTTAGGGAATCCGACACGCTATTGCGCATGCCCAGAGCGAAGTAATTATAGCTTGCACTAGTGCCACAGACCGCGCACCACATTACCCGAGAGTCGGAGTGTTAACTAGGGATGTACTGTGTAGCCAAAGATATCTTTGCTGTGGCCTAGTTAGTCGGCGCGCGGGGGAGAGAGCGATGGATGAAACTTGGCCTAGGCCATACATGAATTAATAATTACGCCACGCGTTAAAATAATTATTATGATATTGATAAGTATCAGCTTGCGTATTTCAAGAAATGTACGAAAATGAATAGCGTAGCGTTGCGACACCGACTTCTCCCGAACAGTTCTGTTTTTTTTTTTTCACATCCGCACGGCGGCTGCTGTCAACAAATCAACTTGTATACGATTGCATGATGTTATGTACAGTATAAATGCGTTATATGAAATCTTTTATTTTGTACTTGAAAAATCATAAAAAATAAAACTTGTCATGCAATTATTATAATTCATAAATATATAAAGTTTATATATGAATGAAGCAAATTTAATTACGAAATAAATAGGCCCAATGGTCACATCTAGCTGGTAGGCCTACTAGTATTAGTAGGCATGTAGGCCGGCTAGTTCGCCGTGGCGCAGCTATTAAAATGATCCATCGCTGTAAAGCTTGGTTCCCACTAGAACGTAACGCAAGGACGTAAATGCAACGCAAGCGTTTTAACCAATGACAAGCGAAGTTATAGACAGTTAGCAATCACAAGCGAATAAGCCATCGCTTGTGATTGGTCAATTTACTTGCGTTGCGTTACGTCCTTGTGTTGCGTCGCTAGTGGGAACCACGCTTTGGTCTGTTGTAGACAAAAATCGCCGATTACCTTGCTCTGGGAATGCGCAATAGCGTGTCGGATTCCCTAACGCTTGGCAGTTGAGTTTCGGTGCCGGAATCCTATAACCACGGCGTAAATATTAATACAGTGTTGCAATATTATTTACATAAATTGAATTGATTGCATATGTTACGTGTAAGTGTGAAATGATGTTCTGAATTGAATTTTTGTTTATGTACAGTATGATTTTTGAACAATGTGTTAAAGATATAATTGAACTGAACAATTTTTTTTTAAATGTTTTGTTGAATATGCCGTCACTATAGAGTTGTTCACTTTGACCAAAAATTAGATTTTTAAAAATGCATTTGTACCTTAAAAGGGGGACAATTTAAACAAACAATTGGTTTTTGGTTAAATGTACTGTTTATTTTGTATTTTTGTTAAGTGAAATCTTTATTGTTTTTGTTTATTTTCTACGGCAAGTGAATATCTAAATTGTTAAAATTGCAAAATGGCAAGGTATTCAAAGTATGATTGTATTAATCTTCATTGTTCATATTTTTTGGGGACAATAAATCTTTCAACAATTAATTTTTTACTGTATTATTTTTGTTTAAAACTACAGTAACTTGATTGAATTTGTTTCAGGTTTGGAAAAATAATATTGCCACACTTTTGGAAAGCATAGGACAATGTCAACACAGGAATCGAGGCAACTGTTTATTGACTAATCGGAACAATGCAATTACAGTATTGTGTTATTGCCATCATTTGGACTTCTGCAACATTAGCACAAGGCACCTGTGACGTGTGTTGTATTTATTGTGTTTTACTGTAATCAGCCAATATTTATAGTTATTCAATCATGTTAGTTGGCAAACATATTACAAACTGGTTATTGTATATTTTTTATACTTAACATTGGTACCTGAGAACTGTCAGTGAGGATGTACATTATTTGATTGTTGCTTGGATTTTGCCTGATGATTTGATAACACCTGATTAAATGTTATTTTATGTTTTTATAGAAATTAAAGATTAGTAAGATATACAGTATTTATAAAATGTCTCTATTGATGGATTCTGCGACGTAACAGTACCTTTACTACTAACTACTTTAAAACCGTTGATTCAAATTGGATATAGTAATTCAACAAATCAAATTTCAACGTTAAATCTATGTTTAAATTTACGTTGATGCAAATTTTCATTTCAACTTAATTATTACGTTGTTTCAACGTTAATAATTTCAACATTGAATCAACATTGATAATTTCAACGTAGACATTTTTACGTTGTTTCAACGTTGATAATCTATGTTGAATCAACGTTGACATTTTTGTTGAGGCAAACTTTCATTTTCAACCATTTTTTCAACGTTATTTCAACGTTACTTATTTTAACGTTGTTTCAACGTTGATAATTTCTATGTTGATTCAACGTTGACATTTACGTTGAGGCAAACTTTCATTTTCAACGTTATTTCAACGTTACCTATTTTAACGTTGTTTCAACGTTGATAATTTCTATGTTGATTCAACGTTGACATTTACGTTGAGGCAAACTTTCATTTTCAACCATTTTTTCAACGTTATTTCAACGTTACCTATTTTAACGTTGTTTCAACGTTGATAATTTCTATGTTGATTCAACGTTGACATTTAAGTTGAGGCAAACTTTCATTTTCAACCATTTTTTCAACGTTATTTCAACGTTACTTATTTTAACGTTGTTTCAACGTTGATAATTTCTATGTTGATTCAACGTTGACATTTACGTTGAGGCAAACTTTCATTTTCAACCATTTTTTCAACGTTATTTCAACGTTACTTATTTTAACGTTGTTTCAACGTTGATAATTTCTATGTTGATTCAACGTTGACATTTACGTTGAGGCAAACTTTCATTTTCAACCACTTTTTCAACGTTATTTCAACGTTTGCAGATAACGTTGAATTAACGTTAATTCAACCAATTTTTGCCCACTGGGTAGGGCCTAATTGCCTCTTATTTAAATTTCAGAATTTGTTGCTTATGATTTTTAACCATTTTTGAAAAATTCAACAAACAATAATTCGTATACTCTCCAAGAGACTAACATGTTCTCTATTGTAAAATAATGGTATACCCACATACAATGCTGCTTTATGAAATGACCTAAAACCCCTTTTCATACACTGAAACCCAAAAGTTGTAATAGATACATATAATAAAAATGAATAATCGATTTTATAAGCATTTTTATTGCATTATTTATCACCTGGGCTTCCTATTCAGACAATTTGCACATTAACCCCAAAACAGTCTCCGGAGTACTGGGCTACTCGACGCTTGTGTTGACAAATAGTAAATCGAAACAGCGCTTCCTTGGTTCTGCATTCATCTAATATAACGAACATGAAAACTAAACGTCATGGTTATACATAAAGGTGTTATTATTTGCTCTCCGCGTGCATTTATATTATTGGAACGTGGGTAATTAAACGTACGCATAAATTCAAATATATAGGTGCTTATATTTCACGATTTATATACTAATGTTCAATGGAAGTATTGTTTATACCAATGGAGGGACAAACCTTTTCCATAATCATTAATTGCCTAGACAAAATATAGCCTATTAAAAAAGTAGGTAGCGGATAATAACAAAGATTAGGCCTAACTTTAAAGTGTAGGCTAATATTATTTAATGTTATTTTTTTTATGTACGTCCATAGACACACACAAACAATATGCTCTGTAAATAAAGTCTTAACAGATCTTTAAGTAAATTTGTATGAGAAAAAGGCATATGAAATGTTGATTAGTGCCCAATCATTATGATCTTAACATTAATTGTATCCATGTTTACAACCACAAGCTACAACTCTACCACTTCATCATCAGCAACACATACTACGCGTACAGTTGTTGACCAATCAAAGTCGCTTGTGATAATTGCGCGCGATGCGCTTATACGTTACGTCAACCTAGTGTGTGAGCCAAGAAGCTTTAGGCCTATAGGCCTACAGTACATTTTTACGTATTATAGTTATTATATACATTAGCTATTACCTTCAAGTTCTTATAACATACTGTAAATCAGGTTTTCTAAAGTAATCTTTAAAACATCTTTAGCATAAAAAGGAAGCAATACGTGCGATTATTTGAACACTCGTGACGGTATCTTCATTTGTCATCATTCAACACAATCCATTGTCAAATTCGACCAAGGGAATAATAATTGTTTCCGAATTCCCCCAATAAGTTCTTTCGCAGCACAAAACATGAATAGAAAGGAGATTTTAAATCATTATTATTCAAATAAATTCATGCAGACGGCTGCTTGGTAGATTTTGGATAGATTTAAAATTAATTATTATTGATGTAACATAGAGTATAAAGAAGATAATTGATTTTAATTAGTATTATAAATTTCAACCGAATTTATATTATTACAACTCGGAAATAAATAATCATAATTCGACCTCGGATTTTGTGTGCTTATTTCTGTGTGACCATCTCTATGTTGGAGACAACAACTCGAATATCGTTTAATGCCATCACCCGTTACATTAATACTGTACCAAAGGCCGAATATCGGTTATCTGTATATAAATTATAATTAATAGGCCTACAGAGTGTTGATGATTCAAGTAATAATTTTGTCGTAGACTTTTTCCGTAAAATAATAGCCTACATTAAACACTTTCAAAATACACTAGAACTTAATATTACGTTAACCAGCATCATATTAAATAACATAATAACATACAATGAATTATACTTTTTTTTTAAATTATAATATATAATATAATACAATAGTTTTAGAAGAGGCCTTCAATTTTCTACTCTTGAACTAAATCATATTGCTGCGTTTCTTTAGCGTGCGTCGTAATCATTCATTTCCGTATTTTGCTTCATCTGTTGCCATTAAACCATCAATCATTCTTTTTTACATTCATAACTCATAACTTACCCTTTTTTACCTTTCATTAATCTCAAAATAATGCTCAAGTCATAACCATAGTCGAATTAAATGTTCAATTTAAAAATAGACACACGATTTTGAAATTACACTTTGATGAGTAAACTATATGGAATTATTACCAGGGGAAATTGCTGTGGCCATTTCTCACCGGGATTTGCAAACGGTACCATTTCATATCTAAAACAAGCACATTTTAACACGTTGATTCAAAACTAGAAAAAATAGGAGGAACTAATATAAGCCTACTAAGGTCACGAAGAAAATTGCAGAACCACAGGCCGTTATAACTCTTGTATTTTACTATTTAAAAAAAAAAACACTGTAGGCCTATTTATTTATTTATTATTTTTTCGTTTAGGCCTATTTTGTTTGTAAATAAGTATCTTTCTATTTCTTGATCTTATCCCCTCATTATCTTTTTTACTGTTATACATACCAACCTCCTGGTTTCCCAAAGCCTAATTCATAATTTTTCTTGAATCATTGTAGGCCTACATTCTATTATTTTATTTGTGATTTGATGAGTAAATTTATTTGTATTTTATTTTTACATTATAGGCATTACTTCACACTGCTCATTAAAAATACATTATATCGCCCTCTATTCATACCGAGTTTGCAAGCGTCGACACCTGCGCAGCGTGCCAGAATCCATTCAAACTACTGCGCCAAAAAGTCCAACATAAAATGGGTGATGTGACCAGGGAGGTGAAAAAATAATAAATAATAATATTTGTTCACCTCCCTGATGTGACAATGTGTTTTTACGGTTTTTTTTGGTCAAATTGCATCCTTTATTCCTAGTATGTATCAGTTATGATGGCACCTGTTTTCTAGTTTAGGCTACTGCATGCAGTAAACATTTTCATTTTCTAAAAAAAATCCCAGCATGTTTTCTCAAAATTGTTATTTTTTATAATTTCAAGCGGAAAATCACACTTAAATCATGTTATACCTCCATGTTTGAATTGTCACATAACCCATTCTACCTTTGGTACACTTTGAATGTAGGCCTATTGTGGCCCTGCACTGTGGCGGTATATTCTCCCTTTGGTACACTTTGAATGTATTGTGGCCCTGCACTGTGGCGGTATATTCTCCCTTTGGTACACTTTGAATGTATTGTGGCCCTGCACTGTGGCGGTATATTCTCCCTTTGGTACACTTTGAATGTATTGTGGCCCTGCACTGTGGCGGTATATTCTCCCTTTGGTACACTTTGAATGTATTGTGGCCCTGCACTGTGGCGGTATATTCTCCCTTTGGTACACTTTGAATGTATTGTGGCCCTGCACTGTGGCGGTATATTCTACCTTTGGTACACTTTGAATGTATTGTGGCCCTGCACTGTGGCGGTATATTCTCCCTTTGGTACACTTTGAATGTATTGTGGCCCTGCACTGTGGCGGTATATTCTACCTTTGGTACACTTTGAATGGATTGTGGCCCTGCACTGTGGCGGTATAAATCCGTCCATGATCTTACCATACACGGGAAGTAATTGTGAAGTGACGACTCTTTTCTCTTCCATCATAACAGATTAGTTCTAGTCTGCCATCATTTATTCAGACAAATCGAGAAAAGAAAATAAATTGTTTCTGAAATGATATGCAATGAGTTAAGTGAAAAAAACCAACAATGACGTGCTGAATTTTGATATCCGATAATGCTCATATTTTCAATTTAATTTGAGCATGATACCGTTGCCAGTCATCTCATTGAATTAAATAACCTGACACAGTAGTTAAAAGAATACGAAATAAGTAGATGTGTTTGTCAAACGTGATTATAGAAACAAAATGCGCGCATTTTATTAACTTTGATGTTTTCAGGCACAGTAAACATTTCACTATACGCTTAAGTAATACCTAATAATATACACTAATGGAGAAATAGAAGTTGCCAATCCTGGTGATAGACCTAGTACATTACACGCCAGCTGATGGAGGATGCAGCGCGTAAAACATTAATTTAGTGTATCTTATTGAATTGTAATAAATTGTTGTAATTAACCGTATACGATAGACTTAATTTAGTTTTTGATGTTTAATGGCATGACATAAAGTAAATAGAAAAACACCACATGACCAAAGCTGATATTATAATTATTCTCAATGTAATATATGTTAGGCCTGGCCTACGCTTTTAAATTATGTGAAAGAGTAAATGGGTTTTAGGATAGGCCTACAGTCTGATTTAAAAACTAAGTTAAATTTATACCTTATATAAGATTAGCAATAACATAAGCAGTATTTGGTGCCAATTTCCTTTTATATGAACTATTTTTTTTTTATTTTAATGAAATTTAATGAATGTAAATTTCTAAATTATTATATATTAATTTTAACTTTTAAAATCTGTTGTATCATTATGTTTAAATGTTGTAAAGCTACCCTAAATAAATATATAGTATTATAACATATTAATAGTATTTCTGGTATTTAGGCCTTTTTGTGGCTTGGAGTTTGCTTTTAGTTTAATGAAACTTTAAATCTATCAAATTATATCATATTTTGAAACTGTAATTATAAGATGTGATTAGTTAATAGTTAAAAGGTGTTAAATATATATAAGTTTTTAATTTCCTTTATACAAAGCGTTATCCTATAGATCGCTTTTATGTATTAATTTCTTGTTGGAAATTTCTCTAATTACAAGTCTCCCGTCTTGATCAAGTTTTGGCGCCAACGATTTCTCGCGAATCGTCTGATTTAGTCTTCTTGAAACGACATCTATATCTTGATAAATGATGTTCAGAGTGTTTCTTAGGAAACAGCAGGGTTTCATGAAATTTCATAGCCATAATTTCAATAAAAGAAATAAATTATGTTCAAGGGATATCGTAAATAATAATGGCGATCCTACTACACTGGTGTATTATGGGAAATCTAACAGAACATCGGCGACATTCAGACGAACGAAGTAATGATCCGAACCGGGAAGAATTAAAAGCGAATGAGCAAAAGACGAGAATTATATCGAAGTAAAGAGAACGCCAATAATGACAATGATGAGAGACAGACAGTAAATGACTCTAATTATATTAATATCAATAATCCATCAATGTAGAAGAGCACTGTGTCGGTATCGTCTTTAAACATGTATCAGCCAGATGAACCTTAATACTAATCTAGTGTACTTATTTCTTGTAAGTGGGCCTTATATATTTTATAATCAAGTGGATTATAAATGACTAATTTTTGGAAAGTAATATTAATTATAAAATATGGACGTTTAAAATAATAAATTTCGTCTCTCAAGTGTGTTTTAAGTTGTTTACAACTGCGTACATCAATTTGGTTTGATCATTAATCATTGCAGGTAAAGGTTTTACAGTGAAACGTTTTTGTTTATTGTTTTCATTGTAGTAAATGAAAGTTCATATTCATATGATAATATATAATATAGTGTATTGTCATAAGCATGCATATCATCATCATCATCATCATCATCTTTATCATAATCATCATCAATAGCATTATCATCATCATCATCATCTACAGCAATATCATCATCATCATCATCATCGTAATCACTATCATCATCATCATTATCATAATCGCCATTATCATGATCATCATCTTTATAATAATCTACAGCATTATCATCATCGCCATCATCATTATCATCATCAACATCATTATCATCATCGCCATTATCATCATCATCATCTACAACATTATCATCATCAACAAAATTATCATCAACAACATCATCATCATCATCATCTACAGCATTATCATCATCAACAACATCATCATCTACAGCAACATCATTATCATCATCATCTACAGCATTATCATCATCGCCATCCTCATCATCGTTATCACCATCATCAACATCATTATCATTATCATCATCATCATCATCTACAGCATTATCATCATCGCCAACACCATCATCAACAACATTATCACCATCGTCATCATCACCACCATCATCATCATCATCATCGATATCATCATCATCATCCACAACAGCATTATCATCACCACATCCTCATAGTCACCACCAGTAATAATCGTTATCATCAACATCTTTACCACCACCATCATCATCATCACCAGTCATTCACATAGTAACCACCAATAATAATAATTGTCATCATTATCATCGTCACCACCAGTCATCCTTGTAGTCACCACCAATAATATCACCAGTATTTAATCAACCCCCGTATCATAATTGTCATGAGTCAGTATCCTCGCACTATAGTTTTTACCACCATACACCCCATCGTTCACCGTTCATTCACCTTATGAATTCACTGTTCACTTGAATAATGCCTTTAATGAATATTAAATATGTGCAAATAATTTCAATACAATATAAAACGAATTAGTTCCAATAAAGTATTTGTATAAATTCAATTCGTTTATTTGATTATGCTCTCTATTTTGCACATTTTCCTAACAATATTATTAAATACAACAAACTGAATCGATTTATTTTCTAATCTTTGAATACGGTATCGTTTATTAATTCCAGCATTGTCCCTGGTAATTTTAGATTATTAATTTTATAATATGTTTTATTTATAAATACTATGGCCTTATTCTCAACCGATATGCCTATTTGGAGAATTGATATCGGTAAATTTTATATTTTTATAAAACTCGAAAATAAGTAATAATTTTAAATATTTTGTAGTACTAGTAATGTCTGAGGTAAAATTCCCGATTTATTCAATACATGCAATTAAATACAGAATGTTTTATTGGAGTATCAGATCATTTTAAAGAAATAATAATAAGAGTCCACAATGATAGTACTGTAGAGAATTAAGTATACTCGTATAAGACAGGTGTATCATTATGATAAGTGGAATGCGTAAACGGCAATATGAGAAGATCTGAAAGTGAAAGAGATCGCTCAAATTAGACTCCGTGGTTTTCTGTGTGATGATGATACTGATGCGCCGCGCCTTTATATGAATTCTTACAATTAGCGTAAAAGAATTTGAATAAAAAAAGTTGGTTACATAAAATAAAACATATTCGTTCTAAGACAAAAACGTACAAAATATTAAAACCATAGGCCTAAAGTAAACATAGTTTATACTTATATAAAAATAATTAACATATAATTACCGGTATTTAACTGGACGGTGTCTTCTGCTATCATAACTTTTAAATAATTCATTTTAATTGATTTTTCTCCCGCAGTAACGATTTCAATAAGCCTACATAACGATTTGGTTTAAAAAATCAAATTAAGTCCTAGTCTGCATAATTAACAATGGTAAACATTATCTTATTTGTCCAAAGATTTATATATATATATATATATATATATATCTGCTGATTTGACAATAATTTAAATGAGTTAATCAAACAGTTTTATTAAATATGGTAAAATTATAATTAATTTAAAAAAAAAACATTTTTCTTCTTTCTTGACATTAAATATATTTAAACTGTTTAGTTATTTTAGTCTATGATGTAAGTAATCTCACTCTTTTGTGGTTTTATAGAATTCTACTATGATAATGCAATATCACACAAGGCCTACAGAAACAAATACGGCGAGTATGAAGTAAAAAAGGAGTTATGCTCGTCTTGTGTGTCGTCTTTAAGGCGGCGAGAGCGAGGAAGAGCGTGCAAGGAACGCGCTATGTACGAAAACTTTCATTAAAAACGAATTCAGAACAAACAATAAAAATAATGATCATTAAAATGATAACAATGCCTAACTCCGTTTCCGTAGGGTTAAATACCGGTGTAATTTTGTCAACAATGCGATTAATAAAATGCAAATTATGTAAAATGTAGGCCGTAGGCACGTTGAAAAGTTAATTGAGTAATACAAACTTCGCCTGGGGTAAGTTAAACAAAAGAAAATGTATGTCATAGAAAAATGAATTCATTTCAATTGTTTGTTTTGTTTGTTTAACGTGTAACTCTGATAGATTAATATAATATTTAATAACCATTCAGCAATATTGGACATGATATGAAGTAGGTTTAATGTTTAATAAACTAAATAATAATCTAATAATGGTGAAAAGTAATTTTTAACAACGAACTATTTAATCACCTTCATTGTTGAACAAAAGAATAAGTTTTTAAATTTAATATCTCGTTGTTGATTTTCTATTATGTTATTTTAAAATTATTTTTTATATTTATATTTAATTATTATTCAATAACATAATACATGTAATCCAATATGTTATTCGTTATCAAACTCAATAAAAGCATTTAAAAGCAAGCGTTGTTATTTGAAATGAAGACTATAGGCCTATACGCAAAAGAAAAACAATCTATAAACATCTTAATCCTCACTAAAAATTGCAGAAACCTTTTTTATATACCCTAATATACTATATACTATATTTAATAAATATATCTAGACTTTAAAATTACAAAAACTAATTCATTCATATTATTGATTCTAGTACTATTATCATAAACATATTTAAACATATCATTTCCGTTCACTTAAAGGGGGATTCTGGGTTTAAAATTGCTTTTAAATATCGTTTATTTATTAAATAAAACATATTATAACAATATAGACATTTCAGAATGAAGAAGTAATAACGAGAAATTAAAAAAATTAAATTTCATATACATTTTAGGGTAAATTCATGGAAAGTCTGTTTTTTAGCAGCTTAGGGAAGCTCATTAATATTCATGAGATATTCACAAAATCACGTCACCAGTGGATTCCAAACTCGCGACGTCATGTAGGTTGTGTTTGTCCAGGGAGTTGGTTTGTCAACTAATTTACATCTCTCTCCCCTGTCAAACGACGACCACCATTGTGATCATTGTGAAATACATTTTTTGTAGATTTTCTAAGCTAGGCCTAAAGTGTAATAATAACAGTAGTAGCATATATTTATTTGACATTTAATGAAATACAAAATTTAGTACAGATACGGAGTCATAAATTATACTATTTTTATACCTCTATAGTACAGATCGTATTATCGGCTTCACGTACAATACTACTCTAGGCCTAGCCTAATAATAATATGGGCGAGAGCCATTCTGACTAGGGATTCCATGCCACGATGGCTACGTTAAAACAATGGGGCCCATGGGCCTAGCTAGCCTACTACTAGACGATTGGCCCATAAATAACAAAACCCATCCTATCAACCAAACTCCTAAACAATCTAAACCTAAAACATTCTACAAAATCGGCTGTAAATATTGAAGCAAAACAAGGTCCGATCGCCGTCCACACGTATCGTTTAAGTAGGCCTAAAATAAATAGGTTTAGTTTACTCTCCAAAAAAGCGGATACTCATGCATCAAGCAAGTAGACCAGGTAGTAGGAAGGAGACCTAGCCGATCCGGCCCAGTTAAAAATTGAGCTAGCTAGTGTAGTACACCCTATGCGAATTGATACTACCAGGCCTTTTACTATAGGCTGCACTACACAAATATTCCAACTCTCTCATTCGAGCTATATTATCTATACCATTCCGGTAGGTCGAGTCGACCTTCAATCAAATACTGTACATCGTTCATGTTGTGATTATAGACGGGGTATACTCGACCCGACAAGTTTGGTATTGTTGTATCTGCTTATCACGTGACGATGCCAGGCATGGGCAGCAGAGAGAGCACGTGTATCGTCGTCTCGCTCGATCCTCAGGCTGCAGCAGGAATGTACAGTATACGTTACGCTTCATTGATTTTGATTTTTCCCTAAGTCAGTGCGAAAATCGGCAAACGTAAAGTGCAAACATATCTAATTTTTCACTGTTTTGATGAATTTTCATAAAAAATTGACTTTATAAATGGGAAGACCGACTAAAATTACATCAGATAAGTATAATTTTACAAAAGTAATTGATATGGTTTATGATAACGAGTCGTCGGAAGATGGACCATTTCACGAATTTCCTATTTTGTAACCACAGTGTGATTTTGCCGTAGCTGCACTTGTAATCTGGCCTGATTTCACAGCCTTCGTTCTGCTTCACTGGGCGCTTATATAAATTGAAACTTTTACCGTTCAAGAGACAAACAAATATATTTTACATTTTTTACTATTCATTTTAAACCCGGAACCCCCCTTTAAAGATGTATTGTCCCCTAAAAAACATGAAAAATGAAGATTAATAAAATCAGACTTTGAATATGTTATTTTGTAGTTTTAATAAAGTTAATCACTTCCATAGAAAAAAAATAATAATGTTTTCACTTATAAAATGATAAAATAAATGGTTAAATTCAACCAAAAATCCATTGGTTGGCAGAGCCAATTTGACAATTTTTTAAAATTACATTTTTTCAGGTAAATACATTTTTTTTGTCTATCAAATGTTTGGTCAAAGTGGATAACTATTGTTATATGTTACATTAAAATGGAATATTCAACAACATTTTTTTAAAGAATTATTTTTCCATGAGGACAATACATCTTTAAATACAGGCCGGATCATCATCATTACAAATTTATTATCAATATTATGGTTGAATTATATTCTTTATAATTAAAATGTCAGTTATCCTATTTGTCGTTCGAAATTATCTCTTTTAAATTAAGAAATAGTTCATTGCCTTCTTGCACACATTATTTACTATTTAGCTCATTTTGTTCCCAAATTGTTAGTTATTGCAGACTGAGAATCGAAACACCAACTTTTTGACAAATTTTACGTTAAAATATGAAACTAAACTGGGACATATAGGCCTAGACTAATTTAAAGGGCCTTTTGCCTCTATATTTCAGTGTTTGATAATGAAAATGTGTTTGTTTAAAGATGTAAAAACGTGAAAAATGAAAATTAATTACATCAGAACTTGAAAAGGATATTTTGTAGTTTTAATCATGTTAATCAATTGCGTAGAAAAAAAACGAAGAAAAAAGTATGTTTTCACTAAAATTACAAAATAACTGGTTAAATTCAACCAAAAATCTATTGTCTGGCAGCCAATTTGACTATTTTTTGCTTTAAATTACAGCTTTTTTCAGGTAAATAACGTTTTTTTTCGATCTAAGTTTTGGTTAAAGTTGATAACTATTATATGATATTAAAATGGCATAATCAACAACAAAATGTAAACAAATATTATTTCAGGAGGACAATACATCTTTAAAAATCATGTATTCCAGTCTCTCTTTCCAGTCGCTATGTCATTATTCCGACTGTTTAATTATCTATTCCAATTGTGTCTTATGCATACTATGGTTTCTAATTCTATTCATCATAATATGAAGGATTACGGCTAATTTTAATGTGTATTACCGGAAATAAAGTCGCCCTATAAATCATGTAAATAACTTTTTTTCTAACCGTTGCATCGTTATTCACATTTTTGCTGACGTTATAAAAATGTAGCGTATTAACTGTTCCATAACTAGGCCCAGGATATTTTCTTTTATCGTTTTATGTCTTAATAAATCAATTGTAGCATTATTTATAGAGAAATATTATTTAAATATATGTAAATCAATATTTAATAAAAGACTACATAAACTGTGAACATGGAGACATAATGTCGGAGCGGAAATCGATTTCATAGTTTTTATTGTCTGCGGTGCGCTTTCTGAACAACCGAATCATTTTGGCCTTTGGTTAATTATGTTATTACTAGAATTATTCGAAATACTTCAGAATAGTAACTACATTAGCATTACAGATACTCTGACCGTAAGGTTGATTTCGAATGTATGTCCCCTGTGTTTTTGAAAATAACAAATAACGATATAGCGTCAGAAACAAGAACTATTTTCTACCTTTTACATAATGGGGAATGATCCACGACCCGGGAGTACAATCAATAAAAGTAAAATATCACTGCGCTGAGATTTGAATGAGTGAAAGTGGATCAAATTCAGCGTATTTTGTTTTATGTTAGAAAGCAGTTATCGGAAGAATCGCGTCTCATCTTCATCGTGTAGAATTCCTAACTATTGATTTTATTGTGCAATGAGAGCCCGGGGAGTAATAAAGAAGCTGAAATTTAAAATTACGCAGACATTTTCAGTAGGTGAAATTTCCAGAACGAGCCTAGAGAGACCGGGCAAAATTAACTGCATAATCAAAACTCATACAATTCGTTCCTGCCAACGGTTTTGCAAAAGATTTTCCGTGCTGTGTAATAAATCATTTGTTTCTAAGACAAGATGTGTTGACACGCGCCACATCACTTTTGTGATTGATAGAAACTCTTCCGCGAGATAAAGATGGATGTGTCCCTTCACGTCACATGATGACGTCTCATTCGTCATGTATTTGTTGTCATTATAGAGACACTTTTCTATGTTGCCATAAACCCCTTTTCTATACATAATAAATCTTCATCAATCACGTGCTTTAGCATCCACTCACGACAATGGTCACTTTAATCATTCAACCGATTATAGACTCGCACACCGCTTCACTAATACTAATCTATAAATGTTATTTATCAATTCAAAATAATTAAATTTATAATTTAAATGATGTAATTAAAATGAAATTATAGTTATCAATTAGGGCCAAGATGTTATTTCAAACGCTCTATTACAACAGTTAAAATGAATACAGTGACATAGCATCCATGTTCATCGTCTTTCCTCATCAATGACGCCATGATAAGAACAAACGATTCATGATACAACGATTTTATTGCTCTTATTGATTATGACGTAATTTAATTGGACGAATGGTCGCAAATGGATAGGTCTATATAGTTATGATGGGAATTATTCCATCATTTTCTTTTCTTGTACCTCTGGGTTAGCTTTGATTTTTTTGTATTACTATTAGAAGGGGGTTTACTATTAGATTAGTGGGTTATTAATACTAATCTTAAATTCGGTACCTGTAAAGAGTAAACCAACCCAACTTTTCCGGTCAGCAACTCATAGCAAAATAAAAAAACAGTACGAATAAACAAATTTGGTTGAACTCTAACTTTATTTTATAAACTCAAAAACACTCAATCCTCCCCCACTCCTGAGATCAACATGCATTATCTCCTTATTTTTAAAAATACGGCTGCATAAAAAACGACCAGTCTTCATTAAATGAAAAGAAAAATACAAAGTAAACAAATGTTGATTTTAGTGTCATTTTGTCAATAGTTTTTGTGACTCTAATAGTAAACCCCATGGGTTACTATTAGAGCAGGGGGTATTATTATAGATTGACTTATAAGGTGGGTTACTATTAGAAGGTGAGTTACTATTAGAGTGTGGGTTACATTAGAAGATTTACGGTATAGCTATTTATCGTCGTTATAAACGGGCCTTAATTGCATAAAATCAATAGATTTATCTATTAATAACATGTTTTTATTTGTAAAGATATAAATAAAGATGCGACCAATCAGTTTCTATATGATATTTCCAATTATTTTTATTGTGAGTTTCGGAATAATAATGTTCTAATAAATTCTTTGTTTTGCATAGCGCATAATTGTTTTTTTTATTCAAACTTAGCATAAACTTATAATTATATCGTTGTTGAGGTTGAAAACAATGGTATTTCCACTGTCAAGATACTACTAGACAATTCAAAGCCGCCAATGAGATCTGATCAATATGACTGTCACTAACAGGCTTGTGAAAAGAAAAGAAATGAGACAAGTTATGGACAAAACGGACAAAAATCAGAGTAGTAAGGCAAACTGATCGAAAACCGCAGAAAACTGCAGACCAATTAACACTCAAACTGCTACAATATCGATTCATCAGCAGTCATATTACGCGCAGCGGTTCTTTTCAATGAATGTTGAAACCATAGCAATTGTGTGCTAAGGGAAAGACGACAATCAATTGGTTTTTAACAATTGGCGGGGACAAGTTTATGGTTGAGTTTTGAAAACAGAAAAGAAGCGTCGCGACTATGAGACGGCTGTCCGGCGTGGGTTCAGGCATAGGCTAGGCCTATAACTTCTCTGAAAAAAGAAAAAAAACATGTTATTATTAAATTAATATAGCTTATGCTGTTATTATTGAGTACAATTGTTATTGTAAAAGGCGTCATGGAATACATTGATTAATCTAAACAATTAATATTTCTTTGGGCCTATAGTGCTTCATTTTCCATTTGTAATAGCAGTCTTTGTGTAACGGACACTCTTTTGACGACCTTAGCACTCCATATCAAGAAAGATCAATAAGCCAATCTGTAATTAAACTTAAAATATACTGTGTGATTATGTGAGCTATATTGTTAAGATATTTAAAATTATATCACTCGACTCTAATTTAAAATAACATTTAAAAAATAGTCATAACTAACTAACTAACTGTTCATGTTTATTGAAATTTAATATTGAACAATTTCACTTTTGTTAGGCCAGAAATAAATATCATTTCAATTAAATAGTGTACCAAATAATGTTCGTATGCAATATGATTTGATGGAATAGTACGTTTTCTTTCGTGCTTTTAATGAAACAAGAACTTCCTCCTCTGTCCCTGATTAAATTATTATTCCATTTACCCGTTTGTACTTTGTGCTATATGTTAAACACATATTATGTTTAACTTCATTGTTCAGTATGTGAAAATAATATTCAACACAAACATCCGGTAATAATTGAAACTCGCCAGGCTTTTTGAAATTGAATAATTATATTGTCTATTCTGGCCCTAGCGGCCGCCAATCGTGATAAAATAGTGAGGAGAATAATTGAATGTTAACATAGGTAACGTAGTCACTTCTCCAAACAATATGACAATACCTACAATAAAATAAAATAAATGAGCAGGAATTAAAAGCATATAACATGTCAGGTTTTCAAAGATTTGTTTTTGGAATTAAACAAAATAACCATTTCAATCATATTAGTTACTTTTGGCTTATGAAATTACCGTATTGATGAAATTCTTTGAACTAGCAAAAATTAATCACGCCTCTCATAGTCTCTTTACTGGTGATGGATGACCAAACCGAAGCGTTAGGTCAGAATTGTCAAATTCTAGTTTACTGTTATTTGTTTTTCGTGTTTATTTTCAGACGATTGTCTTTGTATTTTGTTTATGTTAAATGGCATCAATGTAGCAGCGAATTGAATTAATTTCGCTGTAGTACATTACCGTGTCAGAAAGCGCCCGATAAAGTACAATTTATTTTTATAGATTTGTAGCCAATGTTGCAATTGAATTAATCTATCAAATGAAAATTCGACTGTGTGTCTCTTTGTGAATGGCAATAGTACGCTTTGGTCGTTACCTTTCACATACTGCACATTTTCATTCTCATAGGCAGAGAATCTCAATGCGATCTTACTTTATTACATTCTCATGTATTGATCCCAATAATATAATAATATACACATCATCAAATAAAACCCGATTCTCAGTATTCTCATATTATAGAATACAGCATCTCAGTATATCACATGTGGTTCCTATATCATGATGGCTATGTTGATACTGGGAGATACTTTGAAAAAAAATGTGATGTTGTGAATAATTTTCATATGATACTGGAGATCTAGATAGGCTAGTACCGAGAATCTGGTATGAAACACATTTGTTCAAAAAGAAAAGTTACCCACAATAATTTCCAATATGACGCAAACTGATGACCCTAAATAATTTCTCAGTTTAGTAGGCCTACAATCAACCCACGGGTGGTCGAAGACATTTGGGGGAGAGGGATTTGCTATCATGAATTAGAAAGGGCATAACATAGTCTGTCACGATTTATTTTGTACACTGCTAAGAATTTCTATTAAACTAGGTTTATATAACATGATATTGGCACTCCAAAGTATGGCATGTTAAAATTGTCACACGACTTGCATACAATGTGAAGTAAACTACCGTATAGTTACAAAGTTATAGAATTATGAATGAATGAATTAGGCCTATACAAAATAATTAACAAACGGAATTCTTTTTTATGTTGTAATATTTTATCATTGTATCGGTTTACCTTCACTTCCTTTACAAAAAAAGGATTATTTTAATTTCGTTTTCTCTTTTTCACGTTTATTTAATTGTTGTTAAACATTATTACCTCCGCCAAGGAGGTTATACTTTCACCCCTGAATGTTTGTGTGTGTGTGTGTTTGTGTGTGTGTGTTTGTGTGTGTTTGTGTTTGTGCACAGCCTGGAGGCCACATTTTTCATCCAAATCTGGCCAAATTTGGCCACAATGATCAATGATTCAACATATAATTGTGTTTAAATTTTGAAGGGTCAAGGTCAAAGATCAAGGTCCACAAAAAAAAAATAAACAAATAAATTGAACCAGCGATCTTAACTGTGAAAGGCTGGATACATAACCATTGCACCAGCGATCTTAACTGTGAAAGGCTGGATACATAACCATTGCACCAGCGATCTTAACTGTGAGAGGCTGGATACATAACCATTGCACCAACGATCTTAACTGTGAGAGGCTGGATACAAAACCATTGCACCAGCGATCTTAACTGTGAAAGGCTGGATACATAACCATTGCACCAACGATCTTAACTGTGAGAGGCTGGATACATAACCATTGCACCAGCGATCTTAACTGTGAGAGGCTGGATACATAACCATTGCACCAGCGATCTTAACTGTGAGAGGCTGGATACATAACCATTGCACCAGCGATCTTAACTGTGAGAGGCTGGATACATAACCATTGCACCAACGCTCATCCACAACTTTCTTATAGTATGCAGTTAGCCTATTTACACTTAGAACTAATACAACAAAAATAAAAAATATATATATTTTCCGAGGAAATTTGTTTATGTAGGTGGAGGTTTGTACTCTCGGAGTACCCTCTAGTTGTCATTATAATAACACGATTTGGGGCAGCACAAGCGATAACAATAGCTATAACTGTCGAAGACTTCTTGGCAAGACAAGAAAAGCATCTACATACACACATAAGCCTATAGGCATATTGAAAAGTGATGATGAATTATAAAAAAGGAAACCCAGGAAACATTAACATTTCAAACTGAATATAAGTAATGAATGAATTTAGAATAGAGTAACGGATGTTACTTCAAAAAACTAAAAACAGACTTGTAAAGAAAAGATAATCGTTAAAGTATCTTTTCTTCCGTCTAGTGCACATTGCAATTGAAACAATGTTATTGAAATACCCTTTAATAACATAGATACTAATGGTTGCTAATAATTATAAGTTTAAAAAATACCGAGACCTAATTACACGTCGCATGATAAAAAACGTATTAAAATGTAATTTATAGCGATCGTAAAAACAAATTAGTTTATGATTGGTGGTATAAAATGTTGCCGTGTTTCCTCTCAGTGGATAGATCTTTAGTCATATTTTGATTTATCGACTGAAAGTTTTATCAATTTATAGAGTTAAGCCTGTACAAGGTGTTCAATTAAATGCCGTCATTATACCGCCTCGTGCTCATCTATCTTGTTGCGTATACGCTGTTCTCGCTGAGATAAGCCTTGAAGATCGCACGTTTGCCTTGTTATTTGGCCATCCATCATCATACATCAACAATACAGATTATATATATTTTCAATAATAATGACTTTCACATTGATACTTTTTTATTTACGTTATGTTATTCTTTTTTGGTATTGCAATCAAGATGACATGATGCGTGGTCATCTTGATACAATTAGTAAAGTAAATTTCTCTTCCCTGGTCAAACGGTTTCATGACATCATTTTCGCCGTCCCAAATAAGATAGCATAACATATGTGAATTATATAATCATAACATTTTTTTTTAGATCTATGTAATGTACAATACATTCTTCATAAACACATATATCATAATCTTCATTAACAATAATCTTCATTTCAAATTATATATCATTAGTATATTTCATTTATGATAAATTTTGTGTTTATTTTTAAATTTTGTGTTTCTTTTTTGTGTCTGTTTATGTAATGTTTTCTATTCATCTTAAGCTCAATGTACTGCAGTATAAAACATATACTTAAAATTATAAAAAAAAGAAAGGACAATTTGCGGCAGTTCTATTCTGTGAAATTTCGTGGCGCAAAAGAAGCTTCTGAATGGGAAACGTCGAAGTTGAATGATTTCATTTTGTTTTCTATTTGCAGGCCTAAAATTCAATGCAATGTTTTATATTAGTAAACAACTTATTCTTAAGCTTGTTTCTCAGTAGACGCAAAGTGAAGGACGTAAACGCTATAACGCCTGAGTACGTATAATAATTTGATCGATCACAAGCGAATAATTTGAACCATCGCTTTTGATTGGTTACGCAGACTAGTCTTGCGTTGCGTCTACGTGAGAACCAAGCTATGGCCATCACAATTATTAAGACTACTACATATCATAATAGATATATTTTGATGACAAAGCCAAATTATCTATTCATCATGTCGTTCTTTTACCCACTTTTAGCCCTATGATTCATCAACCACCAACGGTTGTCGATGCCCGTACCGCGAATCGTCATCAAACTAATCAATCGTACGGCCTCCCAGAGTTCTCGGCGGCTTCGGCATTTCCGATTTATCATGTCTTTGTAACAATCAACATCCGAACCACGATTCAATATTCATTAAACCATCAATTGAAAAGCTTTTCCGAATAAAATTCACCTTATGTGATAAATTACTTTTTTATTACTTTTAAAATTATTCCTATGTGAATAACTAGATTGTAATGTATTCCGGTTCTCAGCCTAGCTATTTCATTGCAGCTAACATACTATGGAGTCTCATTTGATATAACACATGCTATACTCTCATTTGGCGAGATGAAAATCATAAATCGGTCTAATTTCCAAGACTTTCACTTTGAAATTGTCCGCTCGATCGATCCGATCCGCATCAAACCCGTCCGGTATGCTAATAACCCTTGCTATCATTATTCATACGTTTATGTATTAGAGATATAAATGATTTTAATGTACGAGCTTTCTCATCGTTAAATGTCATATGTTTTATTGTAGGCTAGATATCAAAGAAACCATGCCGAACATGCACTACACACATGTCAGCGTGTAAATAAATAATAATAATACCCACAGCTCGGAATTGTATTTAAAATAGCCTAAGTTTATAAATATTTATACGATTTCAGCATTGGATTTGTTTGTAAACAGATATTTTGACTCAATATAGCTAAAATAAAAAATGGCACACATGGCGTTTCTTACGTACAATACTCGAGTCTGTACAGAGAGGCTAAAACCGAAACGTCAACTGGTGGACAACGAATAGGCCTATTATTAAAAGACAATATAATACTAACTTAAGTATCATGTGACCCACAATTCTCCAATTGAAAACAACAATCTACTTAGGTGTGTTTGTTACAAACAGTTTGAACTTTGAATTTATTATTTAAATATGCCTACGTAAATAAGAATCAAGAATAACGAACAATTAATTAAATGTTCTTGAAAACGAGTGAAAATTAAAAGAGGCTTATTGGGTTTGTATTATAAAAAATTGGTAATATCATGTTAAATATCTTGAAGGTTTGACAGATAATGGTATTATTATATTGTCGTTGAAACTCTTAAACACGACACAAAAGTGCGTTAAAAATATATGAATCTTTCAATGAAGATGAAAGCCTGTTTTCCATGCGAATTAATTCGCGCGAATCGAACATTGCTGATCTATTTGCTGGTTGCACAATCTATTTGTTCACGTCACGAAGTTGATGAAACTATTTAATACGCATGCGCATAGTCAAAGTAGGCCTACACGATTCGCGCGAATACATTCGCCAAAATGGATAAGGGCTTTGCTGATTAAAACAAATAAAAAATGCTGATTAACTATTCATTACATCCAAATATTTCGTTATTTGGATGTATTGGTTAATTACCTTATCTTATCTTTATCATTGTACTGTACTTTATAACGTTTAGTTATAGATATTAATCACTGTCAGAAAACTAACATATATTTCCTGTTTGTTTCCATTTTTTCTATGATTATATAGTTTTTTAGTTTATTCATAGATCTTCTGACGTCATAATCCTCGTAGGCTAACATGGTCGCTTAAAACCGTCCATTTTTTACTGGTTTCATTAAAGCCTACTTCTCAATTATTCGAATCTGTTAATACTAATTCCATCAAATGCACTTCTTCTACCATTTATCAAAAATAATCTTGAGAAATTGGGCGAAAATAATGATAAATCACCTGTCAACAACGATATTAATAATACCTAGAAGGTCACGTACTCAAATATACATTGGATTTCTAATTTTTCATCTTGGGAAATAATATCCCTATTGAGCGGATAAAAGCTCATCCGATATGTTTAGCCGGCCTTAATGTGATGAGAACAGAGTCAGAAATATATCACATGCACTTGAAGACAACAAATTATGTCGATAAAAAGGACAATTACAGTATATCCAAACGAAAAAAAGAAAATGACATCATGATGAAAGATTGGTTTGAATTGGTTGTTGGCATGATCTTTGTTAAATTAGGCCTACACACACACACACACTATACACTAATAAACAAGCTCTTAGCAATTAATTACAGGCATAATTCGTTTAATTTCTTTTGTTAATTACGGTATTACCGAGAAAAAAAAATAGTTTGGAATTTTCTTTAGTATGCCTATCTTTCACTGTGCGCTGAGAATGTGCCAGTTACTTCTGAAAGTTTAAAGCCTAAATGTAGTTTGCTAATATGTTGTCTTTTTTAATTTTCCTTTATATTCATCAACGCATCAAATTTATAAATGATGGCATGTTTATTGCGTTATTTGTTCGAAACGAACATAAAACGTGGTTATAACTTAAAAGACAAAAACACAGTGAGCCTATAGATGTACGTTTTAAGTGCACAATGTCATTTCTTCGTCGCTTTGATTAACTTACACCGATTTATCTCGGTTGTCAAGTCAGTAAAATGCACTCACTATACCGTTAGATATGGCCGACCAAAGAATTAAAATAAAGTTTTGAGTAAAAAACATCTAAGAGATAATCGACAAAGACATTGATTTTTCATGAACGATGGCTGAATGACATCGTGATCAATCGTCTGCTGCAGAACGCACGGTTATTTGCGCGCCATTCTGTCGGCTTTCTTCGTAAATGATTTAGAGTGTGCTCTTCTGAGGAGGTCGATGTTCGCCTACATGATCACAACATCCGATCATGTTGCATTTAATGTCACTTTAGTCACAAAATTGATGATTTTCAAACTTTTTTCACTAATATTCTTTTCATTCTAGGTAAATACGGTATTGGTGAAGAGCAAGCAAGAAAATCTGAGCTTTCAAATCACTTCAAATTTTCACCTAAACCGTTTTACTATGCTAGTATACTCTTGAAAATAATTTAACTATATAGTAGGCCTATATCTTCAAGTCATAACCACGCATTGTCATCGTAACATCTCGCCTTACTAGGATGCAACGCCACGTAATTTAAGCTACAGCGCTATAAAATAGACACTGATGATTTTATAAAATTATGGCAATATCATGACAAATCAAGCATTGGTAAAATTTAACTTTACTATCACAAAGATCATTTTAGTTAAGTCTTCCCTCTAAATATTGTAATATTATTGTGGTGTACAGTATTTAGCTTTTTTTCTATATTTTTCTGCTATATAAAATTGATAATAGAAAACTTCCTTTATATCCTGCATTTGATACTAAACATCGATGTAAATTTGACCTTTTCAACAAAATAACGCTCGTTCATAGACATTCATAACAAAAAGGGGAAAATGTGCTCCGTACCGATGATCGTAATTTTTTTTCTAATACATTTCCGTGTATAAAATGACAAGTTATGTCATTTATAAAAATAAAATATTCATATCATTAACAAACGTCTATTGTCTGTAGCCTCAGAAATATGTCAATCAGATCCCAAGGAAATAATCAATGGACCCAAAGCGTATTTATTCGAGGTTACCAGTGTGTACGAGAAGCTGATCTCTTTGAGGTGGAACGCCATCCACGGGTTGTTGGGACCACCGACAATATCTGGAAGTGCTGTTTTGAAGATCAATGTCGAGGCTACAGGATGCAAAGGAACACTTAAGTGCACTTGAATAAAGATTAATGGGGTCGTGGAATTAGAACAGTAGCGAAGAAATTGATCAATATTATCATAGGACTAAGACCAATCTTCTTGCAATAGACTTCCTTGGGGAACACACCCCTAACAACCAATCTCCATATTCAGTGAACATTTTCCCATGAAAAGTATTATGGGTACAAAACAAACAACCTAATACTGTAATTATTTTCATTTTCCATTTTTATTTCTGCAATTGTGTTTGATATCAAAGTAGACTACCGACGCCTTACAAATATATTGTCATTTAATAGAAAGTACAATCGAGAAGATGATATTTAAATTTGCCTTTTTAAAAAATGAATATTGAACCGACAGGTATATTGATGAATGGTTATTATCCCGAATTCAAATAAAACTCAAAACAAATAGTTTTTATGGCAAACGACAATCGCTTTGCTATTTATATTTCTGCTTATCACTCTCTAGGCGAGCCACGAGGTATGACAAGTGTTCGCTAAAGTACAGTAGTCTATGTGATTCTTTGCCGATAGCGGTAGATAATAATCGTAAAACGAGATTTTTTTTGCCGGAATAAAGCCAGTAGGATTTACATTGCGTGAATATAAATTGCGGATCGGCCAAGTTTAATTGCTATTTTTGCTAAAGAGTACTTTCAACAATAAAATGTAGGTTACATATAATCTGCGGGATGATTTAGTTTATTTTCTTATTAAAGTTTACTGGATGACGTGTCTTAATAATAGCGGGATAAGTTAAGGCCTGTACAATATGACGCCTGGAGATGGTATGACGCACACACGAATTATTGCTGGGATGAGGATTTCATGTGAAATAATTGTATTTATGCAGAATACAAAAAAATACAAGGTGTGAATTTAAAATATTTCCAGGCATAGAACTTTTATAGTCACAGGGCCTAAATATAGAAACTTTCATCATAAAGCTATGTTTAGTACACGTTATTTTCTCAAATTTGTGGAGTAATTAAGGTTTTCTGAGCCTGCCTTATACACAACTCCTCAGATAAGTTCGGATCAGTGTGTATAGAACGGAATTAACTTTAGCGTGTGTGAACACAGCTTAACTCTAAAATTTAAATGTAAATGAAAAATATGACAATCTTGAATTAGACCTTGTGTTAGGATCACTATTATATTTGGAATTCCGTATTTTGTTTGTACGGTAATTTAAAGAATGAGTTCCGAATAAAATAAAACAGAAGACAATATGCTGTTTTTTTTTTACATTTTCTTTACGGGTTTAATCAAAAGATATTACGCATAAGTTATATATTATTACGACATTTTAAAGAAACCTCTAAAACGTTTCGAAAACATTTTTGCTTTCATTATAAAGCAACCTGCATTCGTTTGATTATGTTTACATAACGAGACGAGCGTACAATTCAATACAAAACAAAATGTCAAGTACATTAGGTACACAATAGAATATTTTTTTTCGCAATTATTATTTTGTGCTCGTTATAAAACGCATCATTTAGAAAATCTACCGTTTATACTTTATAGGGCAGATAGCTAGGACTGAATACGCTATTAAACAGTCATAGCCATACGACACAGCGGTTAATATCGTTAAACTTGGCTCCGCACGGCCCATAGAAGGAATATGATTCCACTGTATTTTGTGCAATCAATTAACGTTGAAAACTAAATATCGCATTCATATAAGATATGACGGAAAGAATAATTTGTCGCTGCTCATTCTGAAAGACTGCATTTCTGCAATAGTTCGTTGTTAAATGAACTGAAAAGTAAATTGTAAAAAGACATAGGGCGTTCAAAGAATTGCATGTCGACCTTCGCTCCCCTCCAGTGATATTGAAAGGGCAGACGATTGTCTCTTTCACAATTGATTTCACAAAAATCCATACTTTCCCTGTCAAAATATTTTAACTTGATACAATAGGATGTTTTTGTATTGTTTATAGTTTGTTCGTATCAGAGTTACAGCTGTATAAAACAATAGCTAATTGACGTCTCCTAATTAATTAAAAAGCTGATTTCTCAACGATGCAGCTAACCAGACTATCGTTGAACCAATCTGAAAACTACAACTACTTATATGTGAAATTTGCTTGCGTTCTACAGTATAGTATGAGGGCGTATGTTGTGATAATTTGTGACGTAATCAGATTATAGGAAAAGGCAGCTTGCGCATGCACATGTGGACTGCTATAAATATAGCTCTCAAATAGTACAAAAGTGTATACAGTATTATGTTAGGTCCTGGTACTATACTTAGCCATAGTAAAGTTATCAATTAGTTTAATTAATAAAACAGTAGCTTCGCATTATTCACATACACTACACTTATAGTGCCTGGGATGATTAGACCCAGGAATGCTTCGCACAATTAAGATAATTAAAAATGAAATACTTTTCATGTGACGTAAATATAACGTAAAAATACATTGTAATATGCGTTCACCTACCCCGCTCTTCCATTGTGAAGCAGTCTTCAATTTCAGAATAAACATGTTCGGCATAAAACGAACAATAATATCAAGCCTACTAACTATTTAAATAACATTAAATGATGTTTATAAACCATAAACCCTAAACAGAGTAGGTACACCTATATTACAATAATGTTGTCGTTGGTAGAAGCATTGTTGTGTGTAAGTGAAACAACTATGAGAATGCATTTTCAATTTAGAATACGATACAGTATACGATAATAGTCGAGAGATGGTAAAACAACGTACACAACCTAATATTTGGAGCCTTGATGCCTAACACAATTGGACCAATTTGCATTATTAAAGATATTTGCATTAAACATTACCATATATACACTAAGCCTACTATCTTTTTAGAGTATTGCAATCAATTAAGACGTAAATAGATCAATCATACATTTCTATTTATGATCAATTAAAAACAAAATAACTCTCCAACGCACTCAACAATTTGATCGATCGCCTACTCATTATTTTTTCAATTCTTAATAATCTTTTCGGCTACTTCATCAATCATTTTCATTTTCAATTTTATTTTGAAAATATGAATCATTTATGAATATAGGAATATACACATCAATCTATTTGTCAAAAATGTGTATACTCACTCTCTGTGGGGAAGCGTTTGTCAAAATAATGAACTCAAGTTGTCTAAAAATATCAATCAATCTACTTTGTCGATATTATAGCAGATACAACAAAATTGGTTCAAACTTTATAAATATAACGCAATGCATTTTGAAAAAGTTGAGGGTTGTAACAGTGAACGTTATAAACCTTTTGGCTTTAATTATAAATAACTTTAAAATAAGATTGCAATGAATTATTCTGGTCACTTCCATATAGCCTGAAACAAAGCATGAGGTTTTAAGATGATGGTGGTTGCGACCAAGATGATTAGTATAGTTTGTAGCGATAGCATCCTCTCTCCCATTTCAAACATTTATTTTGTTCTTTCAAATTATGATGCAAATGTTATCAATTTACCTGTTAAAAATAAAAGTCATAAACTCTAATATAGATTTGCTTATTAGATTTGAAAAAAAAAATCATATTTTTGTGCAGGGTCGAGTTAGCGGCTGAACGTCTTAACCAAAGAACTGAAAGATTCTGAAACGAGTCTATCTGAACTAGAGAATGGTTCAAACGATAAAGAAAAAACAAACTTTCTTAGCAGATGAGTTACTCATACAGTCACAACTTTATTTTATTTACAGAAACTATTTAATTTGTAGTTTTATGACATCAATTTATTTGTTAGTTTTATATAGTCATAAAGAAGAATTTATTGGTTTCGCTTCATTTCTGTTAATAACTATTTGGTTAAAAAAATTGACACTATAAAAATACAAAAATGGAAGGAAATTAGCGTCGGAAATAATAAGATTTCATTTTTAACGAGTTGTCTCTAATTTAAAAAAACATATTCTCCCTTGATATAAGATTAAAAATTTACAATAAACGTGTTATGGAGGTCATTAGTTTTCTTTACAACAATACAACCCTGTTGTAATAAGTTTTTTCTAATGAGCAATTGAATCTCTTTTAATGAATCAAACAACTATAGTGTATAATATATTATTAAGTTTAGTAATAATCTTTTCAAATAATGTGTTTAATGTGTATGTTATCCGCTTTTGAAGAAATTTAATATGATATAAACGAGGGTAGTATTCATTTTATTACATCATATTTTTGTCACAAATTAATTTGTTTTCATATTCCATCCACTTTGATACATTAAATTTTAAACTTGTTATTATTAGAAAATATAAAACAAAGTTATTTGTGCACGGTTGAATATTAATAATGAGCGCTTTTTGTAAAGTAATGGAAATAAAAAGTTGTATTCCTATACAAAAGAAGAGAATGTGAGAGAAATGTATTGCATAAATTTGTTTTGAAATTGAGGATGTCGGTTATTATCATATCAAAGTAGCATGAGTTACAGTAGGCCAGACTTAATTTACTGTACACAAATGTTTACTACTGATTGTTGAACACAAATAATAAATCCTTATTTCTGAAGACAGAACAATAATTAAAACTGTTACGTCAAAAAGTCGAGTGGTGTTTTAGCGAAATAGTTCTTGTTATATTTTGCCTTTTTACTTAATAATAAGATATTATTTCATGTATATGATACACAGACATGATTTATTTATTTTCCTCCATTCCTTTAGGCACCGATAAACCAGCCAAGGAATAGTTATACAAAAGGTACATTACTGGAATGAGTATTACTGATTTCAACAAAGATCATTCAACATCAATTATGCTGTACTTTCAAAATAAGTCGTTGCACTTTTGTCTATTCTGCCTCTAGTAATATCGTGTACATCCATCTCAGTCTCGCGCGCAATCTCTCTCGTTTAACTTTTCAAACATACGTATAGAATAAGTCGGATGTCGTTAAAGCACGACTGGTGCGTCAGAACGGTGTTTCGCTCAATACGGTCAATATTGTTTAATTTCGTTGAATGTTGTTTGATAGCAAACCGCTATTGCAACCTGCCCTGTAGGATAAGTCTCACCTTGGTGATATATGACAGGAAAGCCCCGAGTGTGTCGACTGCGGCTGACGATTGTACTCCATGCGCATGATCAGATATGGTTTCTTAAAATATCGACTAGTCCAGTGACCGTTCTCAGAGACATGATTGGTGGACACACCAGGTATATATTGTGATCTGCATTGGCTATGGGCTTTACTGGAAAATAACCATGATATATTTTGCATTTGTAACCCAGGCTACAAAAGTAGGCCAGTCCAAGAAGACGAAGGGTAACCCAGGCCACAAAAGTGTGCCAATCCAAGGAAAATTGCAACATTTACACATTCCTACTTCCTTACCAACAAAGAAAGTACTGACCAACATACTTTAAGTATGAGCTAATTATTTTAAGGCTAAACTTTTAGCTGATCAAACTCCAAATAAGGAAATAGGGCCACCATCATCTGCCATTAGATAATGGTCCAGGAATGTATTTCTGAACAACAGGGTTGGGCCAAGACATATAAAAATGACTGCAGAGTTGGGAAAAATCACAACTCAACTCTAAATCTATTGAGAGCAGTCAGGTCCTCCCTGATACCTTTTGTACGTTCTGAAAGAAGTTGTATTTACACTTATTCCTTGCTCAACAAATTCAGGTAAGATAACCAACATAAACTTATTATTTTGTAGCATAAGTACCATAGCTAAGTCCTTTAGTTGTACTTATTAACTACATAGGATACTACTTTTATGTTTATCATTGCCAGACGAGGGAATCGGTGGAGTGTATAAGCATCAAACTTCGAACGGGTTTACCACACCAAAAAGGGGACAAGCTCGACCACTGCCAGTTGTCAACAAACTTAAGTTTGACTTGTTATCTAAATATTAAGCATACCTAATTATAAGTTGCATATTGTATAATTTGTATTACGATTTAGAATAATAACACATCTACTATAAGCCAACTATTTTGTAATCTTTTATTTATTATCTATGTGTGTCTAGTGCCGCTGTCCCAATCAACTCGAACCCCGCTCACCTCAACCCTAAGTCAATAATCTTTTGTGTTGTGTGTAGAGCGGTTACACATTATTAATAAAATAAGAAAACTTTTATCTTGATACAAACTAATATTTTCTATTATACTATTATTCATAATTGAATTGTATTTTTAAAATGGTTATACATACTTTTAATATTAAAACTTTGTGTATATATCGACAACATTGTATTTTTACACTATTACTATTTTTAATTGCTACACTTTTTATCTACTAATTACATTTTTTTAAACATTTTAATGTTATTATAACTTGAAATTGTATATCTTTAAATAATGTTTTTTTTCTAATAACTGTCTTTTTATGAAATGTATTTTTGTGCTAAATTGTAGTGTATGTTTTGTCGAGGGCCCCAATGCTGAATGGGTTACCGTCGTGAAGCATGGTAAAATGACAAACTTAAAATTAATATCTGCAGTTTCCTCCTTAGGCTTATATAAAACAGTATAAATGGTTCTGTATTTTAGTTATTCTCTTCACAATCCGCCTACAAATTAATTTATTAATATGTATTGTTTATACCCTATAGATGCAACACTTTTATCTATTTCAGTAACCTTGTGTTTTCCGATACTTTCACGACAATTGAGGTGAATACAAACAAAAATCGGTAATACACCACGATTAGGTATCATGCGCCCAAAGAACCCGATTGATAATGAAGGCCATTACCTACCACTAGCAATTATGATTTCATTTGGACAATTTGAAATTAATGATTGATAACTAATTAGTAAAGTAATAGGAAGTTAACGAATTGAATATATTAGCTCGTACATTGACCTTTTTGACACGAAAGGTTATTATTGATGAACAATGGCTTATAGAAACAGAAAAACAGACATTAAATTATATTTAACTGCCTAAAATGACCCAAGGCATTGTTTGTTATGCAATATTTCATAAATCATATAAAACGGAATTAGGTATTGCCGTAATTATTACGACCATGAACAATACAAATACTGGAATGAGCACGTGCAGTAAATCATGTGACGTCAAATCATGACAACACGTGTGTTGCTTACAGCCCCCTTCAAAAGAAAACCTTGGAAGAGGGGACAAGGTCTCATTTATAGTTTCAATATATGCAATTTCTCAATTATCGAATTAATTGTACAAATAAATCAATTCGTATTTCCTCCTTGAGTTAACAACTCCCTGGTATCATCGTATATAATCGTATAGAAACAAAAAAGAGGAATAAAAAACATGTCTGTAAATAGTTCTTACAAGTGTATCAATACCGGTAGATTTTACCTGTTTTTAAATGATCTCCAACTTGTGGTATCACCGGCCCAAACCGGTTGGAGATAATGTTACAAAATAGATAGAAATAATGAGGAATGATATAGCAAACTTAGAAAAGGAATATTGCATGAAATAGAACACCAAGTAACATGGTTGACAGTAAAACCATTGAAGATACTGCTCCAATTCAACTTGCAAAATAGGTAGAAGTCAGGAGGAATGATATAGCAAACTTAGAAAGGAATATTGCATGAAATAGAACACCATGTAACATGGGTGACACAGTAAAACCATTGGAGACACTGCTCCAATTCAACTTGCAAAATAGGCAGAAGTCAGGAGGAATGATTTTATTTATTTATTTTTTATTTTATTTTATTCTATTCAGCGGTGCAGCACCCTGAGGATTGCCATGAGTGCAAAGCACTATCGAGATGGCTCTCCAAATACTGCACTAGAACATATAAGACAAACATATAGCAAACTTAGAACCGGAATATTGCATGAAATAGAACACCAAGTAACATGGTTGACAGTAAAACCATTGAAGATACTGCTCCAATTCAACTTGCAAAATAGGTAGAAGTCAGGAGGAATGATCAAGCCAACTTAGAAAGGAATATTGCAAGAAAGAGAACACCAAGTAACATGGATGAAAGTAAAAACAATTGGAGATACTATACCAATTCAACTTGCAAAATAGGTAGAAATAAGGAGGAATGATCAAGCAAACTTAGAAAGGAATATTGCAAGAAAGTAACATGGTTGACAGTAAAACCATTGAAGATACTGCTCCAATTCGACTTGCAAAATAAGTAGAACTTAGGAGGAATGATATAGCAAACTTAGGAAAGGAATATTGCATGAAAGAGAACATCAAGTAACATGGTTGACAGTAAAACCATTGAAGATACTGCTCCAATTCGACTTGCAAAATAGGTAGAAGTCAGGAGGAATGATATAGCAAACTTAGAAAGGAATATTGCAAGAAAGAGAACACCAAGTAACATGGATGAAAGTAAAAACAATTGGAGATACTATTCCAATTCAAATTGGAAAATAGGTAGAAATAAGGAGGAATGATCAAGCAAACTTAGAAAGGAATATTGCAAGAAAGAGAACACCATGTAACATGGATGACACACTAACAACAATTGGATATACTATTCCAATTCAACTTGCTAGGTAGAAATCAGGAGGAAAGATATAGCAAACTTAGAAAGGAATATTGCATGAAATAGAACTCCATGTAAAATGGATGAAAGTAAAAACAATTGGAGATACTATTCCAATTCAACTTGCTAGGTAGAAATCAGGAGGAAAGGTATAGCAAACTTAGAAAGGAATATTGCATGAAATAGAACTCCATGTAAAATGGATGAAAGTAAAAACAATTGGAGATACTATTCCAATTCAACTTGCAAAATAGAAATCAGGAGGAATGATAGTAAACTTAGAAAGGAATATTGCAAGAAAGGGGACACCAAGTAGTAAGGATTACAGGAAAAACATTTGAGATAATGTTCTGATATGAAGAATATAAGAAAGGAATATTACAAGGTCAATCAAGTAGCATTGACATGGAGGAAAAATAAGTCAAAGGATGATTTTAGTGATGGAAGAGAACAAACATATCTAACATAATTTGCGTTTCGGTGTGAATAATGTTTCAACCCTGCAACTACTGTATGTTTTAGGATGTGTTAATATCGAGAACATCTGCTCTACCTTACTAATGTCAAACTTCTGGGTTGAAAACGTCAACAAGGTGTACCAGAATCTAAGCGACCGTTGTTGTATGAAGTTTATATTCGTGTTCCGGTGAACAAACTTCGTATTAATCATCAGTCTGTTCAGTATTCTCGTGATCTCGTGTAAAGTGGTATTTTCTGTCGTGTTGCTCAATCATTATTATAATATCTCGTTCAAATGATATTTCATCATTTAATGTCATCTATAATTATAAATATGTTGGAATTGTTAATGTTCAGTTTTTAAAATATTAATGAAAATAATTTCATGATGACATGACTATGATGATATAACACAAAAGAGAAAAAATTATGTTAAAGGTGTATTGTCCCCAAAAAACATTAATTAAATGAGACTTTGAATAGGTTATTTGTAGTTTTAATAAAGTTAATCACGTTAAGTGATAAGTGAAATAATGTTTTCACTTATAAAATGAAAAAATAACATACATTTTTTTCAATATAATTTTTCGTAAAAGTGGATAACTAGTATGTGACATTAAAATGGCATATTCAACAGAAACATTTTAATAATTATTTTTTCAGGGGAACAATACATTTTTAATTTATTTAAATTTTAAACTTCATTTTTAAGTACAGTATTTATATTTATGTACAGTGAATTGGTGTTTTGACACACCGTGCGTCTTGAACAAGTAAATCAAAAATACATAAATAAAATGTTATCCTTGGTAATTATGAAGCTTGTCAACATAAATCAGTATTGATAAAAGTTATCATATTAACTTCCATTCAAGTTTCAATATAAATTCAGAAACTAATATCACTATGGCCACATCAACTTTGATTTCAAAACATTAGAAATAATTGTGCCGAATATCAAAACTTCCAATCAACCTGTGAATATTCATATTTATTCATATTGTTCTTTAATATGAATATAGGTTAACTAGTGTTAGGTATTGTACAGCAGTGAATAAAAATTGGAATAATTTGAACAACTGAGAATACAAAGTTGAATTTTTAAATTCAAAGGAATAAGCTGTACCTAAAAACACATCAATCATGCTCGGCGGCTTATCATCTATATTTCATTTTTGTCATAGCAACTCGTCTAGCGAGATGGATGAGCGGCGTTGAGGTCGGATGGCAGACGGACAGCTTAAATCACACTGTTACTTAGCCTGTCCGATTCTAAAATATTTCATTAAGCAGTTGATTTATGATAAGTTAGCTGTGAAACTATTAATACCGGTATGATGATAATTTTGAAAATAATACTGACGATATAATATAAATCATAATGATTAGGTGGATATGGTGATTATGATAACGATGATTTGATCGACTGATTGGTTGTTGGAATGAGTAATGACTAATGTGTAATTGATTGATTATTGACTACATTAAAAACTTACTGAATTACTGACTGATTGATTGAGATTAATTGTATTATACATTGTGATACAACAAATGCGCAAAACAACATAGTGCAGAAACATTTTAAACGTGTTTGGCCTCCCTACAATATGTTTTTGCTTTTTACTTCATAGAGTATATTATGATTTTGATCATGATTAATTGCGGTATTAAATTGACACAATGCCAGCTGCGAGCGTTGTGCTCGACTAGAAGCATGTTGTGCGTTTATCACGCTTACACTCTCATATCGATTTGATAAACGAGAAACGAGTCGGTAGATTTCAAAGAGAAGATTGCTTCGAAAACATGAACTGAAACAAATTGATTGGTATTTGGTCTGACGCTGTTCTTTGTGGCTAAATCACAGGCTGATTTGATTTTAACTAGCTTTACTTATATGATGGCCAATGTACTAAACTCAATTCACCAATAAAAAGTATAGAGATGAAATATGAATGTGTATTAGGTACGTTCAATGATGGGTGCATATGAGATAGTACATCGTAGTGGGTCGACAGGGAAACATATTAAATATTAAGAGAATTGGCGTTTATAGTACGGGCATTTACCATATGGAGCTTCAATATTCTCGTTCAAAAAAACAGTTCGATGAAGAAAAAAACAGCAAGGGAAGATCTTGAAAGGGAAGCTAAAAGAATATTATAAAATAGGGCTATAATTTGTATTGTATAGCCAGATGAGTGAACTTAACCCACAATATTATCAACATTAAATTAATTATTAATTAGGCCTATTCTAAGAACAATTACAATGTGCTAATAATCTTAATCTTAAATAAAGCTAAAAAATCCCTCAGTTAGGCCTACTGATAAATAGAAAAGGTCCGATGATGATATTGGCTTTTCTATTGTTATACCGTATTTAGGCCTATAACGGACTTATTGAGCGTATACATCCCTCTCCTGATTTAATTGGGGTTTTTAAAAATTCATTTAACATAAAAACAAACAAAAAACAAATAAAAATCCGATAAAACACAGGAAAATATTATTGCAATAAATGGTTTTTTTTGAATTGATATTTTACGAGTTTGAAATATATACTGATTCATTTCTTCATGTTTGAAAGAGTTGGCGTCAGAAAAAATTGTAGCATAAATCAACGATTATAGTACCGTAGGCCTCATTAAGAAAATAAATATATAAAAACAACTATAAAAAATAAAATATAAAAATAATCCTTCCTTGAAATTTATTCAGAAGTTAAAGCTTATATTTGTGGCTTATATACAAAACTAAACTGATGATATTCTGTATGTTACCTGAATTTTCTATTTTTGAAGATGACCATGCGTGACTGACCAGGCAAACGGACACATACATTAGTAAATTTATGATGCTAAAGTTTAATAATGATGTTCATTATCCTCCTAATTGGTAAAGAAGCGTTGAGATTAGATGGATCGAGATTGGGACTTATAAAAGACAGTATCAATAGCAAGCCCCTTCATACTATTATACCTTTCTGACGTTGTATACCTGTACTGTAATGTATTCGGTGTAACTGATACCTGTAAAGAGACCGCAGTTGTCTCAGCAATTTTCTGTTGATATTAGTTTCTGTCGCTATTGCGCGATATATTTACATCATTCTGACAACTGATATACGCTACGAATTGAAAACCATTACAGTAAATGACAACATTCAATAAAATTTTGAAAAGTCGTATTTAATTCTAGATTTCAAAATTTAAGAACATTTGCAGCTATCGTTTAAAAAGTATATACCATGCATTCCAATTGAGTAGTATATTAGGCCTATGAAATAACATTTGGAGTTAAAGATGTTATTAAAGTTGATTTGGCGTCATCTAACGTATGGTGACAATAGTAATAATAATGACCACAAACAATTGTTCACATGACACTAAGTAATAACGATGACCATCAAGAAAATCGGATTCGCAACAGCGCCAAAAATTCAACAAATTCATTATGTACGCCTACAATTGACTTGAACTGATATACCGACCGGTATAACAACTAAAAGGAAACTTAAACTTTATCATCATATTCTTCCAAACGTTCGTTTAAATCCCCCTTCACTCATTAAAAATAAAAGGACACACGATGGCCGATGTTATTGTTCAATGTGGTCATTTCATCTTTGGAAAATCTTCAGCGATAATAATGGAAAATTTTATTTGAAAATTCATATTGAACACCGCCCCCTATACTTAAATAAACAACACGTGACAGTCAATTCCTCTATTATATTAGATTACACTAAACATATTACAAGCACGATGAATTGAATAATTAATCTATCTTTCGTTATGAATTGTGTTAACGCTATTTATTGCATAACTACATTTTCATTTAAGGTGTGCAACAATAAATGAACTAAACGAAATGTGCCTGTCATCTGGAATACTAATGTGAACGTTACAGATTTAAAGAGGCAGTCAAGACACGTACGAGAAGAAAGAGAAACTTATTATCAGTACTTTAGTCTGCCATAAACAAAAATAAATGCGCATTATGTCCAGAACATTCTTACAAATATAGAAACGTCGATATACTGTACTAAATCATGGATTTCACCAAGGTATCTTAAAGTAAGATAATATTAAATAATCGCACTGCATACTTTGCTGCGTGTTAAAAGTGTATGCGCATGCGTGCATACTATAATCAGTTCCATCTAAACATTTAAATCTAAAAGGTCTTCTTATACCTAAATTGACACGTATGAAGTTAGGGCTAATATAGGCCTTTTTGCAAACCATTGACAGATGCACGATTTGTCTTTTTTTCACGTGTTCTCACGTTGCACAAGGCGTTGCACGAACCATGATTTCCTGTTCGCCAAAAACTAGGCTATGTCAGTCTAGCTTATGTACTTACACTACTGGAGGAAACTGAACACATTGCATGCCTCTTCAGTTAATGTCTTCAACTTCCTGATGCTACTATCCATCCATCTTCTTCATTGCCAGTCTTTCATTCTGACCCAATTCCTTGCGTAATTACTGCATGCTTTCTTTAATAATACGTCTTTGTGTTTCTATTTCTATACTTTCTTAAATAGAACGTACAACTGCGTGGAAAATGGAAATGTGCAATACTGTATTGTATGTCAAGCTCACCACGGTACCTTTAAGGACATACAGCGTTATGAAATTAATCATTTTGTTATCGTCTTGTCTAAATTCTCTTTCGATATCTATCTGGATGTTTGATGTTTAACGTCTCATAGTTGTCTACTATAATAAATAATAAAAACCACGGTGCGGTATTCTATAAAACATTCACGGATGACAGATAGACTTGAGAAGTGATAAACGACACATATGTGCCAGCATCATCACGAATGAGGTGTCATGTGAAAATGTGACTTACTTAGTTATTGCAATAGTGTGTTGTTTGAGTCACGTATCGAAACATCTTCCATTGCTGACCTCCTTTTTTTAATCAAGTTGTTGATTGGCTATTTGAGCGCGTGTTAATTTAAATATTTCAATTTGAACCACCTGAGACATAAACATCTCACCAAGTAGTATTCCACCATTACCTGAATAACACTGTAAGTGCTAACTTCTATTTCTGTTTTCTCTCATTTCGACTATTATTACGACGACGTACATGTTGTGTGTTGTATGTTATTTCATATTTATAACTTTACCTATAGATAATAATCAATACGTGTATAAGATATACTGTGATACATGTTTTTGATCTAAACAAAGAGGGCTATCCTTCAATAAAAAAAAAACCCAAAACATAACATATAATTTCATATAAAGAACCATGGACCTATAAATTAGAATTATAGGTCCATGATCAAATGTTCTATGTCAGTTGGTATCACAGGAAAGAAGTCATCTGGGTAGGTTCCACAAACAGAATTCAAACTATACTTATATACCTAATGATGCCGCTGATTGTCGTCCGTTTGGTGTATAAATATATACCGTCTGTACGATAAATCTATACAATAAAAGGAAATAACGTTTGCTATTTCGCCTTCCATACCTATATAGACAAAAACCGCCACGATTGTTTAGAAATAAAGTTTGTTAATCGACATGCGAGTAGCGAACATCAACGCCTATATCAACCATGTAATTCCTAATATCTAATCTATTGAATTATATGTTTTTATATTTAAAAGGTACCGTAGATCAGGGTTTATAATAGCTCTTTGCAACCACACCGAATAACTCGTGACAGAGGTGAAGCAGAACAATCAATTTTATATATGAAAATACTGTTTATACTTCTTTGCTTGTTTGTTATTTTGGTGATACACACCAAGGATAGCTAGACTTGTTCCGGTGGGGTCCTTCTTGGTGAATTAGACAGTTCACCGGGAGACGATCCCCTACTTCTGCGTTTATGTTGCACACGGGACCAAAGGCTTAACGTCTCATCCGGAAGACGGTGTTGAACTTTTAGAATAATTTCAGAAGTTTTTTAGAAGTAATTTCATTACATTGTAGTCCTAATTGACACACAAAATCGACACGATTCAGTACTATATTATATATACGGAAACCTCGGGACATGACATACATTACGGTAACATTCCGCGCTAATATTGTAACGTACGTGCATGCTCGATTGCGAATAACCAAACCTGTCCGAAGCGACGATTTGAAATCGAGGTATTGTTCAAATTGTTATTGCAACTACAACGTTAGAGCAACTTCAGAGTCTCTAACGGCGTCATTAATTAATTGATATTTTTTAGTGAAAGTATCAATTCATATTAGGCTATTATAACTAAAACAATAACAAATATTAAAATAGAGGATTAAAAATGAGTTATCAAATCGAAAATAAACGTCGTAAACATTTCTCACAAATTAACTTTTTAAAAAATTAATAAGGTTGCTTTATTACGAAGCGAATTAAATTAAAACAATACAGCAAAAAAAAAAACCCAATATAGTTTGTTTTACCGTACCACCATGTGTCTCGCATACAATACTCCAGAATTTCTCTTAAATATAATATATAATAGTTTGATATTGTTTAATAGATTTGTTAAACTAACGGTATTGACATTATGATACTATTTACTATTTGTTTGTAATAAAATGTCTTCGAAAAATGCAGAACCATTAACTTCCACCATATCTTTTTATACTCAAGCTTTGTGTTGAAGTCATTTTGTAAAAAAAAATACAATCCTATAGTAAATTGGTTTGATAAACATTTCTATAACGTTATTTTAGTTTATTGATATTTTTATTTACATACGTTAAAGTTTCTTCTAGGCTGACACACCTTGCTTTTGTTGAAGCATTTCTCACATCACGTGACGTGTAGCTACAATAACGGCCGCGCTCACACGTTCCACGTTAATTTGAAATTGAGTGTTGAATTATTGATATTAATGCGCCGTATCAAATTGGGCGCCAACGAAGCGAGTTTTCTGTCTCTTTCTCCGATTTTCATCATCCATCAAACCCAACGAGCTGTTGATGATTAATCCATTGTCTTTAGCCGCGTCGTAATTAATGTTTTTCCCGTCAGCCACTGTCCTGCTGCTGAGCAATACCGAGAATATGAAATTATATAAATAAAGGCCTGCCATGCTTTTGGGACCGACAAATCTATTGCAACACATGGAAAGCACTTGCCCAAACGGTTGCATTTCGTATCGATTAAGCACACAGTCACACAGTACCAGGCCTCATCAATGTGGCATTACCAACATAGGGAGCACCGATATCTCCTCATTACATAAGGGCCTAAACCATGATGCTAATTTCTGTTACAGTAATTTTATTATAATTACTATAGACAGGCTATACTATTTTAAATACGCCTCATATCGCATGAAGTAAACCTTTCACGAATGGTTGTATATTCATAGAAATTGAGTAGGAAAAAACATATTTTTATGACATTATGCATTACCGGTATCAGATAAACCCACAGTTCAATGGTCCTATCGTATACTGCAGTAAATTACCAATATATACGATATATAATAATATAATAAACGATATTCTTAATCTTGGTTCCCACCAGGACGCAACGTCAGGACGTATTAAATGTAACACAATTATACAATTGACCAATCACGACGTGATATGAATCATTCTGATCGTCGTCGTTGGTCAAATTACATTCGTTGTGCTTTCGTTCGTTTTTGCGTTGCGTCCTAAAGGAAGTACCCGTATACAAACACACCTTTATTACTGATCCTATAAATTTAAGAAAATAAAAAGCAGACATTAAAACGCACGAATCATGTTGCTGTGGGACAGGTTAAATCTTCGCCGGATTGTCTGTAACATATCGTCTGTCCAAGGTTTACGAATTCATCAAGTTGGCACAAATATGTTATCCATACTAACGTTACTATGACTACATAGGAAGTTCAAATGGTATTTATTCTCATTTTGCCATAAAGATGAGAGAGGAAAACGATAATTATCTAAATATCATTCGGCGATGACAAGTACATTGGCGTACTGTATTTTATTTGAATGACACTAATTTCATTTCAGAATTGATGAGCCTGTGATGGTCGATATGTCGTTGAGATAACAAGAGAGATTTTCAAAGTGAATAATGCATAGATACTTGATAGGATCTTCAATTTCAGACAGAGGAACCTGTGTATATAAAACCATAAAGCTTAGCTGGCAGCATGAGCCAGCCCATCAATCAAATATGATCACTGCCCATCAATCATCCAACCTGTCATAGTTTCAGGCATTAATGTTAAAGGTGCCGAGTAAGTGATTGGCGACCAGGAAATGTTAGGTAATTTTAACTTGCGCGAACTACACTGATGACGTCAAGTAAGTCAATATAAAACCGGAGATTAAACGCACGCGGTCAGCTCATCTTTAAAAGCGCCATAGTTTCCCTTTAAATCACAAACCTTTAATCCTTCAATAATTGTATAGATTTTTTATGACAACTCTAAAAAATGATGTGCTTTGTCATACATTCACCTTTCATCGTTAACGAGAAAATATTAACGCGAGTATGTTCATATTATAATTTGAAAACACAGAGATTTACGATTATCTGTTAGAGTATTCTAAGCCAAAGCCAATGTGATTTCCGAGAGATTATTATATGATTTGACAACATATAAAAAATTGAAACGTAGATAATAAACGAAGATGCCATTAACAATCAGAAGAAACCAGGCCTATATTAGGAAATCAATTCATTTCACAATTAATTCACCAATTCTTCATCTTAGCGTTTTCATAAGAATATGAGAAAGGGTAGCAATAAAAGTTGATTAAACAAATGGCAAAAAGTGCGGATGAGGACACCGACGATACGTACGGTCTACGACGACGATGGAATCGGAAAGATTGCCGGTGAAATGACGATAAAAGTTCGGAAGACGACGGTGACCATGCTCATACGATGGAATGGGAAAGAGTGCAGGTGAAATGACGATAAAAGTGCAGAAGACGACGGTGACCATGCTCATACGATAGAATTGGAAAGCGTGTCAGTGAAATGACGATAAAAGTGCGGAAGACGAAGGTAACCATGTTCATACGATGCTTACGATGGAATGAGAAAGGTGCCGAAGATGATGACATGACGACGAAAGTGCAGAATATGGTGACAAAGCTCACAATGGAATGAGAAGGTGCCGAAGATTATGAAGAAGTTCATCGATGAAATTGAATTTAAGGATGCCAACGACGTGAAGTTTGTACAATTAAATAGTTATATTGTTTTTCTCTCAGTAAACATCGATATTTCATGGCGATCTTAAGAATGATTAAATACCTTCACGCGAAAACACAATTAGAACGGATGCATATATCTAGGTTTTTCTTATATTATTAAATAATTCGTATATGAATTGGGTTGATAGCATTTATGTTGGACTAATGATGCCTGCTGAGCTAATTAGAAGTCATCATTGATGCTTCGATGCCTATCGAAGGAAGTTCCTACTTATTGAAATGATTAAGTAGACCTATTTTTAAGGTTTAACGTCCCTTCCTATTTAGTGATAGGAAGTAAAGCTAGAACATTATAATGGGTCTGATAAAATATTAATAGTAAATGCTGAAAGAGACAACCAATATTTGGAGCTGTCGACGAATATAGTGATACTCTGTTGATAAAGACGACGACGATGATGATGATGATGATGATGGCACGTGACGATAGAGAGGATGATGACAAAGAAAGATGATAGTTTAGTTTGTCCTTTTTTGTAGGCCTAAGAAACGCTACAAAGCTCATTTTTACTATATTACCATACGGTAGTCTAGTACGCAAATGTGAATGATACTTATTTTAGTTATTTTAGAACAACTAAAAATACTGTATATACAATACAATAAATAAGTACAAGGGCCAAAAAACGTATTCGTATTGAAATAAAATCCTCAAAAGAAAAATGATAAATGCATACATGAAAGAATGAAAGACCTTTGATATCGTCAGTGAGGTTGCCAAAATGTGATAACAGATATGATATGAATCACAGTGATCATTCAATTATAGAACAAAATATAATAACCACCATGGTAATAACGAAAAGAATGATGGTAACTTAGAAAATCGTTGAAATTAACAGATGCACACGAACATTATAATGGATGGAATGATGAAACCAATAAATAATAAAAGATGAAGAAGAATATGATGAAGTATTGGAGACGACGTTCCTAAGAATTAGAAAAATGATTAAAGCTCAATATTCTAACCTTAGGCAAGTATGAGTGATAAATCATAAATGTACACAGCATATAAATTGATAAACGAAATGTTGAATAATTAAATGAATGACTACATTAATTGTCGCAATGAAAAATGTTACACGATCGATAGATACACGTACCATGAGGAGTGCACGTATACACGATCGGTGTAATGAGAAGCGCACTAGCATTTAAGTACATCCATAATAAAAAGGCAAATAGCCGTATGAACCATTCTCTCAAAGGCCCACATGATAACTTGTATATAAAGGGTATAGTGGTATGATACCGTATGAACCATTCTCTCAAAGGCCCACATGATAACTTGTATATATAAAGTTATAATAAACTACAGATGCACGGTACTCGTTCTTAGATTTGATTTCTATCTATTTTGTAGTTTGTGGAATTTGTAACACATTAAAATAAAATTACATAGGCTTAATTTAATATTATAATTATATGACATTATATATATATATATTTTGGCATCGAAACTCAAATCAAAAATAAAGAAAATAGTATTTAGGCCTCGTTAGCTAAAGGAGTCCGTGTATTTTCTTCTGTGTATTTATTGTATAAACTTCAATGGAGAAAGAAAGTATAAACGGGCGTATGCTACATTTAATACATTTATATTTGTAAAGTATTTAACGGGACCATTCCTTGACAAGTTATTTCCCCTTAATACTTAAAGCGGGAAATGAACATAAAATGCTTTCCTTTTCGTATTATGCAAATGTGTTTTGTTAATTCCAAGTGACTTATTGATGGTAAAGAGCAATCAGGCGTGACGTGGTGCGCGCTTCATCTAGGCTCATAAAACTCGATTCGATATTCTGTTTAAATCTTATGGGCTCTCAAATCCGGTGTCGATCCACAAGAAATCAATTTTTAATGCACGGCCATCAATCAACATGTAATTTATATAATAAAACATTTGACAGGATGAAAAAAGAGACTCAGTTTTATGTACATTAAGTAAAATTAATCAATTTGATGATAAGCATTCGTTGCGTGTCACTCGCCAATTTAAGCAGGGACAGGAATACTTGGTTTTTCTAACCATGTTTATCATAATAATTAAATTCATTAAAAAACAGCAGAACATATTAAAAAGCGCTCTCCCGTTAATGTCCACGCGCAGGTTTAGATTTTGTTGTAAATGTATTAAATGAACGAAGAAGATGAACGTTTCACATGCTGTGTCATAGATTTTTTGCAAGTTTTTAAGTTCGCTCTCATAAATCATATAAATTCGCGTTACTACTCAGTTATCGTAAGAATGATGAACAGTCTAAAATCGGCAATATATTTCAAGCTGTAATGGTCAAACTTCGACGACGGATTTAAGACTAGATTGTGGTCAGTATTGCAGTTATAGCTTGTGTATTCTACTCACGTTCGCCTTTGCTTGATTAATTTCTCTTGATTTTCGTGTGATTTGTTGGACTCAAAAGTCGTGACGTGTACACACACCGATAGCGGATATTTCCATAAATGAATTAATCACTTTATTTTTGCTGCAATTTAAAATCGTGTATAGTCTGTTTGAAAGTCAGTTTGAGAAACAAGAATTACTGGATAATGCAAAAAAACATTGAAATGGTTTTAAAAAATAAATAGAATTTATCATAGGAAAAGTAATTATCCTAAAGAAGGATGGGGAAAAAATAATCAATTAAAATCAAATTAGGTAAACCCCAATCAACTAAATACTGGAATGGGGAGGACGTAAATTCAATGATTCCCGTAAACTGCTCATCAGGAGTGCGCCGATAAACAACAAAACTGCACAAAGAGCAAATCTGTCTCTTAGATTAACAAATGATATTTAACAGTAATGGATCTTAAAATTATATTAAATAAAATCCACCACACGTCCTAAAATCCACCACACGTCCTCAAATCCACCACACGTCCTCAAATCTACCACACGTCCTAAAATCCACCACACGTCCTAAACGATTATTCACACGCCAAATGTGAAACGATAACATTGTTTAAAGTTTCTTAGTCTTGTCCCCCAGCCGTCATAATGCTGTCGGTCACAGATGGTTGCTCATCATTTTGTCGGTTTTATTACCGTTGTGTTGATGTAAGTGGTTGAGTTGAGTCCGGGCGCGTCCGACATAAAACTGCTCATGACTGTAGGAAGAGAGGCGTGAAGTTGCTGTTTAGGGGTTTATTATCGAAGCGTAAAAGGGAACACTCCTCAAAACATGTGATTTAACATAAACGAAGAGATTTCCTCCGTATGGCACATTCGGCGTCTTGGTGTAAACCCCGGCTGTCAACAGAAAATGTCGGACAAGCTCCCGACAATATATTGCTCGGCATGGCTAACAATTTGTGTATTCGATTACTCCACTGATGATGACATTTCAGATGATATATTACCTCATTTCACAAAGAATGAAATATTTATTTTAGCTTCTCATTTTAGTCTAAATTGGATGTGTTGTTCGAGACGACACGGGGAAATCGAATGCAAATTAATTAAAAAGTGACATTTTCGCCTGATAATGTATGGAACGTTTTCTGACTTGTTGGCATGTAGAAAAAAAACATGGAGCGGTAGAATACGTAGCCTATAGGTGCGTCTGACGTCGGCAGTTTGATTCCCGTGGGATGTCACGATATTAATGATTTTCAGAAAGTTTGAATACAAATGAATAAGGGCTATTTTCTGTTAAGCAGGAATAATCGGTTATTAACCGATTTTTTTTTAATCGATTATTTTTGGACAGCGTTCGGCGCACAAAATGACATAACCGATATGATATTCACCTAAAATTAATGGAAAAAAGGTAAACCAAATCACTGAGATGTATATATAAACAAATTGACTGATATTGATTGAATTGATTAACCAAATCCACCGACTGATAGATTGATTGATCGGCTGATGCTAAATACGCATGTAAGACCTTAAATCTTATTATTTTGTTTAAAACATTCTATAGACCTAAACAAAAATAAAATAATATCCAAATACAGATACTGAGTTGGGTGAGTTAAGGCAGTAAGATTTGTTTTGAAATATTCAGAAAGAAATTGGATAATTTAGGTTTAGGCTACATTTACACTGGAGGTGTGTGAATGTTTCAAGATATAAATCTAAAAGTAAATTTGAAATATCATGCATGCGCATGCATGTATTTGTACAATAAAGTTATTAAATAAAAACGCTCGATCAAAAACTAACTTTATGAATTTTAAATCCAAACTGGACGAAACTTTTTAAATAACACTTCTAAATAATTATATTTGCCACGCGGAGTTAAAGTTAAACAGATAAGTATGTATCATGACTGTAATGTAACAAAAAGATAACATTTGTTATTTTTTCTTAGTTGTCAGAAAGAATGGACCACATAATGTGTATACGTTAACTAGTTGTGACTGGCTGTTGGTCATTCCCTTTGTTACAACGTGTGAAAGCCCGCAAGTGTAAGAATCAACATTACACCACGATTTGGCACCATCTTACATGTGTTAACGTGATGCTTCGAGTATCGTCAGTTTGGCTACAACCATATTGTTTGATGATGATTTATCTCGCAAGCTAGATCACAAACAACGCATCAATCACATAATATATGTGAGATAACATCTACTGGATCTCGTAATTGCATCGATTGCCTATAGATCGTCGCATTATTCTAATCTTCGTCATCTTTTATTTTCGTTTTAACTTCAGGAGAAGCGTGCGACGGATTGAAACACACTTATGAAACTGTACGATGAAGAAAGTCGGAGACTTTTATCAACAAGAGATTAGTAGTGCTAGGTTATCGATTATTTTCTATGCTGAAATGAAGCTATTATCTACTACTGTATACAATTCGTAGAAATACAACAGTATAAAAAATATTAATAATAAAAAGTGTCCTTGATTCTATATTACTTATAGGCCTAATGTTGTTGATACTTTAATTTTGTTAGAATTTTGACTCAACATGTGGCGTAAAAATTTCTTCCTTGTCTGGTAAGCAAAGATGTCTATAATTAGCGTATTCAAACATAATTATGACTAATAGTGATAATGATAACAAATTAGAAAAACTGACAACAATGAACAATGAAAAATGACCACTTATTTTACCAACAAAATCTGAAAAACCAAAAAAGTATGCATAAAATAAGTTAGAAAAATGTATATGATTTCATTTTTACGAGAACTATTTTTAGTCTAAAATTCTACTGAGTAATATTTTAATAATTGCTTTTGATAATGTCTTTCTTTTTCCTGATGCTTTTTAAACCATATTTATTGTTTTGTATTTCGTTATTACATTTTTAATGAGCGTTGTTAGCCTAAAAAGTGTGTTCTTAATATCATATCACAAGAGAGAGGCAAACAGACTATGACGTCATCACACAGCATAAAAGAGTTCATGGCACAGATATTGGTAACTCTGCTTTCGCTCGTAAACTTTCATTATCATTAAAAGGAAAGTGACTGAAAAGATTATCAATGACACCGGTAATCTAAAAAAAGACCACTTGTCAGCTAAGTATCTGTCTATCAATCAATATAGCTCATCTTCTTTCACTTTAAATCACTGTAAAGACAATCTGTTACCTTACTTACTGTTATATTCTTTCCTAAAGATAACATCTATTCTATTTTGAACATGTGAAAGAAAGAATAACTATTTTTATCCAGAAAAAAATAGGTTATAGTCAATTACATTAGGACAATAGAGGAGTACTTTATCGATATACTATCGTTCATAGTTCAATAGTAAGACAAACTGCCGGTCACGCCCTGTAGTCTTCCAACACTATCAACACCAACAAAGCCTCACAGTTAAATTAAGTATTGTCAATGTCATCTTGATGACGTATGTATGTTTATCTACTTTAAATATTATATACATTATACTACTGTATTTTAATATTTGTAATCTTTTCTATCCATTTTTTCTTTAAAATGATGATTTTTGTTAACGTTGCTAAAGTGATATATAAGTAAAACTATATCCTTAATCGATTTAAATAAAGACAGACAAGCGTCCTATATTGTAATTCCATTGTCATCGAGTGTTACCACGCACAAGAGAAGAATTGCTGAGACAAGCTCTTTAATTCTAACTACTTTTTCTGAATGATTGATAGTCGTTTGCCTTTACAAATTCCATTTGTAAATTAAAAAACGTCGACTCTTCTGGGAGTTGTAAGCCTCACTTTTTTGCTAGAAATAAACGGTTTAAATATACGATATAGCTGTGTAATTAAGCTAAGGCGTCGTGGCTATGAGCAACTATATAGTCCCATTCGTTAAAACTGCTTATTAAGATTCAAAAGTAATAAAGGTCATTTTATCAAAGTTAATCTCCCAAAAAAAAGGACCTATGTTGGCAAACAGATGCAGCGAAGGAGATCGTATCGTTCATGCGTACTTCGTATACGAGTAAATGCATTCACTTTTATAACCAGTACAAGTTAAGAAGCCTATCAGCCCTTGACTATGTCAACTGCCCGAGAGCGGGTCGTACGCATCCGTCATGCGTTATTTATACAAAGCGTGCAATAAAAGCAGCCTTATTAACTTTAGGCATAATATAACTTACTCAATAAGTTACACCCAAATAAGAGCATTGGTGAACCAACAGCACCCTCTGTACACGTGTAGCTCTTAGACAATAATATTACATGAAATGAAGAGGAAATACACTGCTTAAACAGACGAAAGTTCATTTTAATTTCTAACGCGTCAAAAAAGACTTAGCCCTAAATATTATTTAAATTTACAATTAAAAAATAAGAAAGGTCTATTTTAATGTAAACGGTATGTTATATGCCTTCATTCCGTTTCAAACTAACTAACATAAACGTTTTGTAAGGTCATTTTCTTAAAGCGATTGAACTTGACTGAATCATTTTTTTCTGTCATATTTTGACAGAACGAATAGGAAACGAAATAACCAACAATGACAGATACAATTTATTCCTGCCCATAATGTTTTCCTCTCAAACGTTAATTCATGAAAATGCTCCGAACGAAATATTACTAAATAAATAAACTATTAGTATTGAATAGTAGAGAATTTTCTTGGTAGAAAAAATACTAACGGAGAAATACGATACGACGGTTTGTGGTCAGTGGTGGCGATGGCCCCATGGTTTTGTCCGCCATCTTCTTGATGTCTTCTGAAATGTATCCGCTTAAAGAGCCGATTTCAAGTTTAAGAAGGTGAGGCCAAAATAGGATAAGGACACGTGTAGATGGAAGGGGGTAGAGGATGGCAGGGTATGCATCCGGTCACTGTGACAACACGACGACAATGGCCGCGTTAATCAAACCAGTTTTCATGATTGTATATACAGCAATAAAATAAATTTGCATATCCATTTTGTTATTGTAATTTAGCCGCAGCGATAACACGTTAAATGCGCTTGTAAATTTATAAGCAATAGTGAATCATGCAAGCTATATCTGGCGAACGCTTTACGCTGCCCATCACTTCCACGCGTGGCCACGCGAGGTGTAAATATCGTCTGATTGAAAACACCCGAGTTACGTTTTGTCCGCCATCTTCTTGATGTCTTCTGAAATGTATCCGCTTAAAGAGCCGATTTCAAGTTTAAGAAAGTGAGGCCAAAATAGGATAAGGACACGTGTAGATGGAAGGGGGTAGAGGATGGCAGGGTATGCATCCGGTCACTGTGACAACACGACGACAATGGCCGCGTTAATCAAACCAGTTTTCATGATTGTATATACAGCAATAAAATAAATTTGCATATCCATTTTGTTATTGTAATTTAGCCGCAGCGATAACACGTTAAATGCGCTTGTAAATTTATAAGCAATAGTGAATCATGCAAGCTATATCTGGCGAACGCTTTACGCTGCCCATCACTTCCACGCGTGGCCACGCGAGGTGTAAATATCGTCTGATTGAAAACACCCGAGTTACGTTTAGGTGTCACATTCAATCCTCCACGGACGTGACAATTTCTGCCATATCTGAATTCATTTGACAACCATGAGAAACGAAATATACAAGCATAAGATAGTGTTTCCCCCACGGGAATATCATAATTGAAAAACGGACTGGAGTCTCCTTAACAAAGCGAATTAGCTCCGGCTTTAAGGGTGTGGGTATTCGCAATGTTAATTTACTATCGATTTCAGATCGAACTCGACAATATTCGATTCCTTTTGAATACAAAATTAATTTGAAGGCGGTCTTGATTATCATTTTGTGAAGAGATAATATGAACCGATAATGCGTTGCTTGATAGGACGAAGTGTGGAACGGATGGATCGATGGGAAATGGATAATATTGATGCCTGACTGGCATACTGAATAAACTCATAATACAACGACTTGCTTGATAGATCGATGAATCTGGTGAATTGATGAAAGAACCATGACTGTTCAAAAAAATGATGTTGCCATAATCGAGTCTGTATGATGTAACAGTAACAAAATAAATATTTTGCATATATGGCGTTTCATACGTATAATAATTGAGCTCACGGCAAACATCGAAACGCAAAAAAAAAACCACAGACTTGGGGCCACTGTTTTACGGCGTGTTTTATACACCATCAAAGTCAACAGAGTGGTGGATGTTGTGGGAAGGAACCCTTTTAAAACTTTCTTCCAGCAAAAATTGTTGTGAAACTGCCAAACAAAACAATTAAATGTGAAAACAAGCGTAAAACAACAAATGAAAATTAAATACATATTTTTATTAATCCAAATATCGCGTGTTCAAGCCATTTATTGAGGACTACTTGTCGCCAACGATTATAAAACGTGTGACCATTCCTCAATTAATCACATGTAATAAATAATATACCGTGTCATTTTCTACCCCTACGACCATTTCTACCGTCATATTTTGCAGACCATACAGAGGGGGTGTTTTAATTAAGAGATGTTTTTATGCAATGATTTATGTGTTTTTCAAACAATCTGTCAAATAAATCTTTATAATGAGAATGTGAGTAGATTATGACATATTATGATTTATGGGGCTACATTATAATTCACTGGATAAAGTGTTTATGACCGTCAAAATCATCTCGTGACAACATGTAATTTCACATTCATGCGTTTTCAATAATGAAGGGGCAAAGTAAACGTGTGTGCAAAGAATGTTCAATCATTATTTTTGTTTATTTGTGCCGTGTGTTTTTATGTGTAACCAAAATGAGCTCTATTTCCGCGTATAATAATATCTATATATTGTCAAATAGGTTGTTAGAACTAAAACTACTAATTGTTTTGAAAGAGTTTTGGAATCATGTAATCGTTTGCAATAAACAATTAATGTAGTTATTGGTTTCAAAATCTGCCTTTGAACTGCAGTGAACTTAACGTTTGGTTCTCATTATGACGCAACGCAAGGACGTAAGCGCACCGCAAGAAGTAATTTGACCAATCACGACGTACCGTAATCATCGAACTAATCGTTCGCGTTGCGTCCTAGTGGGAACCGAGCTTATAGTATTTGACTGTGCACCCGATTCTCGTGCGGTATTATCTCTAGCGACAACAAACAGCCAACAGTTTCTTACAGATGGCTATACCCTTTTCAATATGGCACCGTAACACTGTATGACCTGCTACTCATTTGTCATTTGGTCCGACTACCCGTTACAGAAAATATTGTTTACCTAAATTGATACCGGTGTTACAAGGAACTGTTAATTTGGTATCCCCAGTCAGCACAATCAAGGAGGCGTTGTTTATATACGCTATTCTTGATTGCTTCAATCAGTTATGTTCAAACGTCGAATAGGCCTACTTCTAAAAGCTATCGTAGTTATATTGGAGATGATATATGATTCGGATCAGCTTAAATCCGTTTTTGTATGCACGCTTAACACTGAACGTGTGAAAGCTATAATAACGATACATTGGCATATTATGTTATAAAAAATGGTTTCACACAGCATGAAGAAAGAACAATAACTAAAAGGGTTAGGCCTACGTCAAAAAATCGAGCGGCGTTTTTTGTAAGAAACATTTCTTGTTTAAAGATAATTCATATAACGAAGAGATAGTAAATTTAATGAATCAATATTACCATAATTATGGACTGATCAATTAAGGTTGTTCATCATCATTGCTGATCTCCATTATTCATTAATCAAACTTGTATCATTTTACGTTTAAATAACATGTCCTTCAAAGATCACAATTCACTTCTTGCAGTTTGGAACTCGCAACCAAAAACATATTTGAATTGTAATGACTAAATGGATATCAATTTTCAATTTTGACATGAATAATACTAAAGATTTTAATCTAACTGCAAGTCCTTACCTGATTGCTTGAATAATGCATTAGAATGGCTTTGAGTGAATTCATGACAGTTAATTTATTTATCTATTATGATTACTTATTCCTATCATATTAATTATTTTGCTTTTATCATCCTGGCCGCGATGCACACTCCGATGAACGCAAGACGATTCCACGCATTCGATGTTTTTGAGAATCTGATCACGAATTACTAATATTTTTTTTCCTGATGTCAATCATTCATTCATCATTCATCAGTTACACAGTAATCTTTCTATAAATTGTTCTTCCGAATCTTCATAATATTGGGGGTCCAAGTCTCTCTTTTTTATGTACATAGATTGTGTAGGCCTAATGTACATTCTAGCTCAAGAATTATAAGTATGAAACGCCATGTGTGCCGAATTATTTATCTTTTTACCAACAATTTGTTTAAATCGCCGTCTAGTCTGGACACTACCATGATGGAAAGAAGATGTGAATAACATTATGAACACAAGATGATATTTTAAAACGAGAAGAAAGCAAAGAAGAAGAAACAAGAATAATACGAAGAAAAGGACAATAACAAATTCATCAGATTCTTGTACGGTTCCAAGCGACAATAAACAGGCCATGTCTGGAGTTCTTGACAAATACAACATTTTTCCGACGAGTTATTTTGTTAATACCTCCTAACATTACCTCGTCGTTACAAAGGCGTTAGACAAGACAACGTACAAGATAAACTGAACAACTAATAAGAAAGCAAGAAAACACATGGATAAGAATGACTTTTCGACTCGATAGTTGCGTATTTTAGTTAGTTGCGCGTCATGAAATCGAAAAGTTAGTATTGAGCCGGCAAATCCAGAAGACAACCATGCAACTTGTTCTAGATTAGCGTATTCCTTGGTCTATTTTATTGATTTAATGCACTTGTTTTTAGTGCAAGACCATTTGAAATATCTATCAACATCGATTATATTACGGATAAATAGCTCGTCAAACCAGCAACAAAAAATACAAAGGATTTAAAAGTCCATAGACAATAGTGTTGCAATTAGTTCTCGGTTAATCATTCATTTTCCATAACTAAAATGGAGAAATGTGAAAGCAAATTTGCCAATAGAGTATTTGCTCTGACTGACAGGTAATAATAAAAATGATTGATATTTCTACGCTTTTACCAAATAATACTATTACTTTCAAATATATCGAAATAACAATCAATGACAACATAATCATAATACAGGCATAAAATGCCAGTTTGAAATGATAAATTGTATAAACCCTGTCACTGAAGACCTAGTTTAATCATATTATAGCACGGCAGAAGATATATCATGTGTATATCCTCTTGCGGTATCACTGGCCTACATTTTATTTGTTACAAAATATTATATTAATATTCAATTCAATTTTATTTGTGAATAATATTAGTTTGAGAATCCATAAATTAGTAAAGACAGGGACAACATTAACCTCTTAGCAGCGTTATTCCATTTTTTTTAATATCGACAATGACTCCGTCATAACTTTGTCAACACAGAATAGTTTCATACAATACTTAAATTTTTCTTTTTCTTTTAACATCTTTTTTTATATTTTAATAATCAATTTAATTAATAATAATATTCGTTCGTATATAGCACTTATTGCATTGCGCACAATGCTTCTATAAGCGGTTCACATCATTAGACCGGTCATTTTTTGTTGTGGATCAAACACGTGGAAACATAATACAGCTAGTAATCAGCGCAAAGTGAACCTAAAGCTTGGTTCCCACTAGAACGTAACGCAAGGACGTAAACACAACGCAAGCGTTTTAACCAATGACAAGCGAGGTTATAGACAGTTAGCAATCACAAGCGAATAAGCCATCGCTTGTGATTGGTCAATTCACTTGCGTTGCTTTACGTCCTTGCGGTGCGTCGCTAGTGGGAACCACGCTTAACCGTGTACATACATAACATCTGGTGGGTGAGAGAGGCAAACGTAAGTATAGTATCTTGCCTAAGCATACAAGCAATGCTACGAGCGTTGGACTCAAACTCGCAATCTACGATAATCCATGTCCAACACACTGCGCCACGCTCTTAATTTATATTGAATTTTATTTAAAATATAAACAAATAAGTTATTTAAAGTTAGGCCTATATATTTGTAATTCTGTTGAAGAAAAGTCTTCATACAGTGAATCAGTTCGGTTTTTTGACAATCCTGATTTTTTGTTTACACTTCGTATTCTTTTTGTTTACACTTCGTATTCTTTTTGTTTACACTTCGTATTCTTTTTGTTTACACTTCGTATTCTTTTTGTTTACACTTCGTATTCTTTCTTTATGTGTCGAAATCAAATATCAAAACCATGTTACTTATAAAACAATAAGATTATTATTACCGTTTTATAAGAAGTGGCAGAAAATTAATTCATTATATAAAATGTATACACTGAATAGTTTTAAAAACAAAAGAATTTATAAGACATAATATTCAAGTATTCACAATGAAGCAAATGAACATTAAAAGTCTTCATACAGTGATTCAGTTAGGTTTTTTGACAATCCTGATTTGTTTACACTTCGTATTCTTGTTATGTCGAAATCAAATTCAAAACCATGTTACTTATAAACAACAAGATCATTATTACCGTTTTATAAGAAGTGGCAGAAAATTAATTCATTATATATACGTTGAATAATTTTAAAAACAAAGGAATTTAATTTACAATGAAGCAAATGAACAATAAAATCATGAATATCGACATAATCTATTAAATTTAACAAATTTTGAGTATGAAATGTTGTATAAATTGGCCCCTAAACCCGAATGCATTTTAACAACATCTTAGTCAAATTCAAAGTCTCTATAAATCGCGATCATAATCAACTTTATGAAAATTATATTTTCAGATTTCCTAGCCATGAATTTGAAAACGCCATTTAAGTGTTATAAGCAATCAAATTGCCAGTATTAATATTAATATTCATGATGAATTCCATTAACCCCATTGTAGAATTATCTAGTATATTCAACATGTGGGATTACTTCAATTTAATGAGAGAATGATTGTCATGCAAAGGTGTCAAGTGTTTGAATTCATTAGCCAAAATTTGTAAAATATTTAGGTTTTCGTTTTCAAATAAGGGTGAATAGAATGAACAATGGAGTAAGAGCGTATATAAGTAAATCAGGTTAGGATTTTATGTGTTATGTAAACGTGCGTGCGAATAGTCATGTACGTGGTTTTAAGTGTAAATAGATCGATTTATAAAGGCGTTTTTTGCATGATTTTTACTTCACGTTAAGATGTTGATGATACTAGCAAAGATGATTATAAATGGGCTGTTGATATATTTTCAAACGATACGTATATATAATTTAAAACGTGCTGTCACCGACGACGAATAGAACCTGCCGCTCTCGGAAAGATAAATAAAGTTTCAAAAACTTTACTATTAACGCCGCCCTCAACGTCCAAATATATAATAAACTTAGCAGAAGGCTTCAAATTTGGCCATTATATTTAAATAACTAACCTTGTTTTGGCAGAATGTTATTAAAACAAACCAATAGTAATAATAATTAAAATTTCAATCATCTTGTCATCATGTTTATCACGTTTACTGATTTTTTTCTTATTATAGGTCTTACTATAGGGCAACACATTGAAACATATTATGTAACTGAACGGTTCTACATATTGTACACGTACATGACATAAAATCGAACAATTATGTTTGCAGACTTTAAACAAACTGAACAAAATGACTCTCATTAAAACCATTAATCTACCTTTTAATGTTGTAAACCTGGTGTATGTTTCATGTTGTGTCTTGTTCCATAATTATCTAAAATAAAAATGCTCCTTTCGGTGCGCTTTGATGTGATTTTATGCTATAAAAAATGTCGTTTTCTAAAATCATAAGTTAATGTTTTATTGTATTAATAATGATAATAATTGGTACAACTGCTTGTGGTTGAAAAGTATATACGAGTTGTAATTAGCTTTTCTCTCATTCCTTAAATATTCCAAATATTAATGGCTAAATACAAAATACAGTATAATAAAATATGTTTATTACACTGTATGTTGCATCATTTTTGCATAGAATGTTTATTATGTCCAGGTGCATAAATAAAAGAATACAATTACTCATCTAGAACATTATTTATAAATCATCTGTCGTCTCATACAAAATTACAGTTTAAACAAAAACATTTTAACAATGAAAACAATGAAGAGTTTGAGGGCGCTTTTCAAATTATTTGGGCGTTATCGGGACTGAACAATTTTTATTCTAATTTCATTTTGATAATTCACAATTATTTATGTTTTCTAAAGTCTTATAACTTATGTGTGTTTTTACAGTATACTTGTTCCTTGTGTGCGCAAATGTAGTGCTACCTTTTCAGATAGAATAATATCCATGGTATAAAAGGCAAGTTTTATGGTCATGTGAAATCAATGTATGATCATGTCATTAGTATGAGTCCTACCAAATCATTCATGGTTGTTGAAGGGAGGTGTATGACGTTGACGTCATTAAAACAATTTATGAAATAATTATGTATCTATACAAAATCGGATACTAAAATACAAAAACCATGCATAGGCCTATATGAGGAATCTTTAAAATAATATATTTCATCATTTGGTTATGAGGGATTCTGTTCAATTAAAGGATTCATATATAAATTGGAAGGTCGTTTATTAATCGGGTGGGGTTTTAATCAGACAGATAGTGATCATAAGATTTGTATTATATTTTGTTGCAGTGATTATAACAACTGCTTACATCGACCACTACAATTCAACATTTCCATCGTTTATTCAATCAACCTCCTCATAATGACAAACGATTTAAAAAGGGGCTTAACGAGCATTTGGTATTGAAATTTAACGTAACATCAGTGACAATTACACTCAATCAAATCAAGACTATTCCGCGTGCACATCTTTGTACAACGCACGATGATCATTAATCGCCAGAATCACCAATCCACAATTCTATTCATTGATGATATACACGTTACGTTTCGTCTAAATCACTGCCTCAAACATCTTCCACCGATCGCTTTGTCGGTCCGTCATTAGCCCTAAAGCAATAGCTTTCGTAATTTTTAAACATATAACCCATCATTGAACATTTGCATACTGGTTTTTCATATTGATTTAGTCATTGTAGTGGCGTGCATAACTGACTAGGCCGCCTCTTTGCTAGTCATATAAACCCTCCGCATTAATTAATCAATTAGGCTAAATCATGCTATGAATTTACAGACAAATTTGTGTATGCGAATTTCCTTTCTGCTGTATATAGATTTAATGTAAACGTATCATCATCATTATACATACATAAGCATCTGCTTGTCCAATATTAGTCATACAACATTTCATGCGAAATTCTGCCAGAAACTATTTTTATTAAGATACTTTTTTATCGGTTGTAAAACATTGTTCAAATTTCCAAAAGAGATTATGACGACAACTTACTGATTCAACACTGATTCTTGATTGTAAATTACCATTATTATTGAAATAAACATATAGTCCTAATCACTTTATGTAGCCCTATCACTAAAAATGTTCTAAAACTTGTAAAATACCGTATAATATTTTTGTTTCGCCGCATAAAAAAAATACAACCAATGAATAATTTGTGTTTGGCTTCTAATTAAAAAAATTTCGGATATTTTGTAATGTTACTGAATTCTCAACATTGTGAACATTTACAAAAAAATCACAAATTAACAAACTTTTAATCAACATACCATTTCCATCAACCATTCTGCTGATTGGAGTTGAATTTGCACATTTTCACGGATGTGTATGTTGTAACAAACACTGAGCACACAATATTTAACAATAATTGTTATAAAAAAAGCCAGGGATAATTCATAGTATGGGATTTTTAAATTTTAATTTACAAATGGTAACCATAATAAATACATTAAAAAAAACAAAAACAAACTCATATCAATTGAAATAGGCCTACAATAGATCAAAACAAAGTATTCGATAACAATAATATAGCATTATGGTTATTTTTGTTAATCAAAATAGAACTTTTTTAAGCATTAACATAGACAGTATCATAGCAAGACAATACCAGCGACAACAACAGATATAACGGATTCTGATACTGATATGCAGCTACCAGTTCCAGTTAAGTGAAACTATCAATAGCATATTCAATCAATTGTGAAACGTCCATAGTCCTCAGTCATATCCAATTCCATGGTGTAGTTGTAATATTAATAACGATAATACAACATATTCAATAGGTGGTTTGATTCTAAGCTAGAGCACGTCGATATTTTTACAAGATACACGAATAAAAACACTGGGACAGAGATACTGTAAATTAAAATGCTCGAAACAACTTTGTTAAAGTATACGGTACGGTACATTTTAAGAGTGCATGGATACAATAATCGTTCAATTTACTTGCAGACTAACAATTTAAAAGCAGTATCAACTATAAACAGCTAGAAACATTAGGCCTATTAATTCACAAATATGAAAAATCTCCATATATAGCATTTTATTTAAAAAAATGGTATGATTGGATGCATGCATGCCAACTATTTCAAACAAACCCAAACTCAAAACTCATATATTATTTCCAAACTCAAATAACTATCCAACTGGAGACAATAAGATTCAGTAGATTGAATGTCATCACTTATACATAATATAATATAGTCATATAGAAATTAAAATATGAGGGCTGGTTTAACGACTTTTTTTTTTAATAAATAAAACTATTGTTTAAAGTATAGCAATGCAATGAACCCTGCATCATTCAAATAAATAATGTAGGCCTTTACAATGAATACACATGTCTCCTTAAATTATATAAGCATAAAACAACCAATACGACATGATTTTAAAAAGCACACAATCGACTGGTGGTGTCTCAAATAACACCAGTAATAAGTACCGTAAGTAAATTATATATAAAGATGGTACTGTATACTATTAACACACCATAAAGAACAAGTCCTTTGGTACAAATATTTGGAAAACACATTTGGCATCTTATTCGTATAATTCTACTTATGCTATACAGGTTTGGTTATTAAAACGAAATAAAAATAATGTATTAAGAGCTATACGTCAGATTGATAAAATGTTCGTTCTATGAGAGATGTAGTGTGTAGTGTAAATGTAAATGTCACTCTCATAACATAACATAAACAATAACAAAACGTCATTAACAATGTGTTTTGTCTAACTCTACATCATCTCAGTACGTACATACGCTATTTGAGAACAAAAGTGGTCGTCGTTCTCTCCTAAGCCTCAGTCACACTAGTACTAGTAGGCTAATTATCAATCTATTAAAATCATCAACTAACATGAGATTATGTACTTGCAGATTTGTCGTTTTAGGCCGAAACACGCTTGTTAGATAAGTGCTAAACTAACTTTCAAATAAGTATTTAGTTTTTAATACTGTACTATAATGTTATACAGTATCACCACCCTAAGTATCCAACATATAATAATGGGCAATACAAGCATAGCTCCTGAACTCATTTGATCATACTTACGACTCAATAATTCACTGATGTCAATGTTACCATTTTAGTAGCTGAAAAGGTAACGTTGATCGTAAATTCATTCAAGTTGTGAGTTACAATTTACAGTAACTGCATGTCAATTTCAAACAGTAATTCAGCATCCAACTTTTTAAAACGATGAATCGACACAAATTTAAGTGATAATGAAAGTACGTGTTCTTATAATCGGTAATTCAAATTGGCATATGCCACAATAGTGTAAAAAAACTCGGCGCTTCTAATTAAGTAAAAAAAGGAGGGTTTTTTTTTGTAAATTTATTCGACCGTAGGGTGCGGATATGTCATCTAATTTTGAGTTTTAAATTAACCCCAGCTCCCATGTTACACTTGACAGATAGCGGTATGACCGGAAAAATTTCTTCGGTTAAATTGTTGTTTTATGGAGCCAATGCCAAGTTCAGAATGTCCTCCATCGTTGGAAATTCTCGTCAGTTGTGTATTGAATTGAGTAAAATAATTCATTAAAAAAATAATACTGCAGAGTAAAATAAAATTAATCATTAATTTAATTATACGTGTGGTAATGTTATTTTTAAGTATCACATGGTGGACTTTATCGCAATACGATAACACGATTATAACATATTGTAGTTGCTATCGTCTGTTACTGAGAACAATAGATATTAATACATGTACAGTAATTGCTTATTCACAAACCATTGCAATATGGTATACAATACAAAGCTGTTTGGCATTAAATTTATTAATGTAAAAATAGGCATATTATCAAAATACCCCTTGGAATATTTATATTGTTGAGATCTAGACGGTTTTTTTTACATAATGTTGATTTTCTTCGGAGTTGTAATATGGCATAGAACTGCATGTATCTCATATAAAAATATGAATACTGTATATATAACCAATTACAATTGGTTATGTAGTACAGTATGTTGTTTTATATTTTCTAGAACAAAAATGGTTATCGGTCATTCACTCCGGATGATAGCGAACAGATTAAGCGAATATAAATATTCAAATCTTGCCGATGTTTTCGCCATTTTATAGACATTTACTTCAGCTTTCAGTTGAATTGCTTCATTTTGTAGAATACTATTTCATTGAATCGTTGTACCACTGAAAACAACTACAGTACTAATTCTCTCTCTTCCACACAAATACTCGAAAATAATAATTCTAAGACATTTCAATTAGATGGATTTGAACGTTTAATAACAATAATAAAATATCCTGAAATATAACAAATATATATTATTTACACTGTACATAACAATTTGGGATAAAATAAAAAGAAGGAATCTTCCAAATATGATTCAATTATCATAATTATATTTTCCTATAAAGAGATCATAAATATTTTTCATAAAACAGAACAATAACATACATAGCGAGCACGTCGTCGGCCTACGAGCTCTATAATTCAATAGCCGAGTGTTACCGATTTAGTTGAATCATAAATTTGTTATAGCAACGCCGCAATAAGCACGAACTGATAAATCATCCGAGTGGCGACATATTTATTACCAGTAACGGAACATGATAAAGTTAAAGCAATATATCAACGACAAATTGATGGTCTATCAACCATGCTCAATATGCTATTTACTTGTCGATTTTGAGATATATATTCTCTATCGTATTAGCGATATTCTTTTTGTTTTGTTTAGACTACAATCAATCATTTTTGTTAAGATCTAGCATTGACTAACCGTCAAACAAAACGTATTTAAGTTAAATTATTACATGGATTATTCACTACCGATCAGCTTAATGCAAACAATAAGCTAAGATACCGATGTATATTTAGGATATACACAGGGAATAAGTTATAATACATGTAAAACAATAAATCAACTTAACAAGAAAAATAACAACACTTGAACGTTTGGCAATTCGTTAACAAATTAAGACATATTTAGATTTTAAAATAACAAAATTACAATTTCAAGATAGATCAATTATTTTAAGAACTTTAACAAATAAGAAAATTCTTATTTTGAGTTGGCAATGGTTTAATAAAAACATGAATTATAAAGTTTATAAATGTCTTTTAATGCGGTGTTCCTGTTGCAAATCGTGTTTTTAAATCATGTAGAGCGTATGGCGAGTAATAAGCACCGGCTGGCAACGTAGGAATAGCGCCGATTGGTGCTGCAAGTGAACCCCTGTAAGGGTGATACCGGACTGGGCTTAACGGTGAAGCATGTCCTGGTTTAGCAAGTCCAAGAGGTGTTGCAGATGGATGATATTGCATATAATAAGCTCCTAGTTGTGCGCTCAACGATGCAGCAAGTGGTGAACTCGGCGTTGTTTCGTTTGTATGTGAACGAAGATGTTGTAGAAGTTCTTCGCTGCTTGCAAAACGCTTGCCACAGCTTGTTGCACCAGATACCCAATTGCAAACATGATCACCCACAGAAGCGTGAAGTCCTTGGTGTGGTGCGTATAAGTAAGATGTTGCACTTGATGAAATACTTGTAGGTAATGGATAAGCTGGTAAAGCACCACCAAACGGTAAGGCTACAGGTATAGCTCCACTAAGTCCAACACCGATTGGGTCATGACGACACTGGGTACAAGAAGAAGAGTTTATTTGTGGTGTTTGTTGACAATTTGTACAATATGGATCTCTACAGATTGGCATCAGTGTGGTAGCTCCGTCAGCTGTTTTAACGCGGGCGTAAGCTGCTGCGTATGGCGATGCAGGTGAAACATGCCCTTCGTGGTGATGTTTGTGTGCCGACAGTGGGTCGCACGGAATGTGTCCAACAATTTGAGAGTGGCAACCGCACGGTGCTACAGCAGCGGTTGGTGAAAGGTGCCCATGTTTGTAAGAAATGTGACTAGATGTAGACAATGCTGATAATGGTGTTGTTACAGTTTTTAATAGTCCTTCTCTTGATGCATCACAACCGCTGTGAGAATGTTCTTTATCTGGGGTTGAGTGCCTTGATGGAATAGGCGAAACAGCCTTTGGTTTAAGTGTAGGTGAAATCGAACTGCTACGAATAGCTTTTGGTTCGCTTAAGGTTGGAGAAGATGTACTTTTTCGATGAGTAGGTGTGGGGAATCCAATTTTTAGAATAGTAGCATCTCCTTCACGTTTTTCCGATTGCTTGTACGGTTTAAACGACGAGCATTTATCATCCATCCCTGCAGTAGGTTTTTCCGGTGAGCTTTTTCCATTTTGTGGTTCAAAAACGGACTTGTTTTCAGCATTATGTGGTGGATCTGGCTTACCAATGCTACTGCAAGTTTGTGCCAACAATGCGAGTGGACTCTTCTTTGCATCAAGCTAAAATAGAAAATAATAAAATGGTAAATAAAATAGCTTGTACACATAAAAGGAAATTGGCTACGCTTCAAGTTTGTGACAGGATCACCTAGTTTTTTGGGAGTAATGAACGGCTTAAAAGAAAGTGACGAAAGCTACGCTTGACAGTTACAGTTTATATATAATATTGACGGTTAATAATTGCCGTCTCTATACTTCATTCAACACCGTTCTTAATCTTAGTATTTAAAAAAAACAAACACCAAAATAGATGTTCAAGTTTTTAACACAAATGTTTTGTAACATATGTATGTTCTTTTTACAAAATGCAGCATAATATACTCAACATATAATAAAAGCAGGTCTAAGATTAGAGAGATAATATCTAACTCGCAATGCCTATCCATATGTTAAGATATTTATTCTCAATATGTTTTAAAATAATAAACAAAAATAGACTTACCGAAGGAAGAGGATCAAGTGGTTGTAAATACTCAGTATGCATGTAAGTTTGGGTACGAGTTGTAGATAACATATTCGAAACTAGCTTCATTTGGTTGGTTTTGATCGAACAAAATTTTAACACGATACGAACTCAACGATCTCTAGTAACAGAATGAGTTCTATACGGCCTGCCTGGCTGATTACACTACATCGACAGCCTTTCAATAACTGGTGATCTGATAGCGTTGGGCGTTTGAATGAGAATGCTTAGTCCGTTGAAAGCCACACAAGCCCTCCTCTACGTATGCCGCCCTTCTAGACAACAGACAGAAACACAAATTTGCCGACAACACTTCAAGTCAAACACTGAATTTACGGCAGGAGATGAAGAAATTTGCCGCAAGCCAATCAGCAATCGGCTTAGCGAGCATATCGCGGTGTGATTGGCTGCTATCACGCTGTAGCTGTCACGAGCTGAAAATGATTGATGCCCATTGACAAGAGCTGTCGAAACGCAGCCAATCAGCGATTAGCTTTGAAACAGGCGTTGGCATCTGGCCAGTCGTGAAAGCCAGACTATAATCCATCAACTTCATGTCAACCTTGTCAATTTCGGCTGATTTATGTCGGGTTTTTGTTGTTGATAACATGGCCTGAGTAATTTGAAAAACGGCATTTGAAAAGGGCTATGATTCTCAGAGATAAATCGTTCTCATAATCGCAATTAAAGAGTAACAACAAAGGGCGCCGCTCACGGTTTGAATGACAAGACTGTAGTTGTTGGTAGCTAGTATTTCTGTAGATGGAGCTCTCGAAGGTCAGACGGCCTTTGTACTAGCTTCACTCTAGTCTTCCAGGTCGGGGGTATTGAGTTGAGCTGTCGGAGGACTTCAAAGGAACAACTTGCTGTGGCAATACTTTGGCTGTTATCAATCAATCAATCGGGAGCTGGATGTAGAGTGCACAAGATTGACAGGACGTGGAAGGAGATGACAAGCACAGTGTGACGGATAATGAAAATTAGCGGTGACTTCAAAGCAATACTGCTTGAGCTAAAATGTTGTTCAAAGCGATAAGTGCCAGTGGGTAGATTTTTTATATCGCTGGCGGTCCAATACTAAAAGATAAAACAATCCAAAGCTGAAGTGTTGGAGACGACAGGCCGTAAACATAAAAACCTCCTGTTTAACTAGGACAATCATATTTGTGGCCACACAAAATGACAGTGAGAAAGAGCGGCGTATTTCATAACACAGCACCATATCGCCTGTATCAGACAAAATGTAATAGATTTATTTTTAAATTACCACGGTGATTAATAGTTATAATAGAACTTGACCACAATTTACGATGGTGGTCCACAAATAATCCATCAGTATGATATTAAATACAATATTTTCAACAACACAATATGTTATGTTGTTAGAAAACAATGTTTTAAATTACTTATGTAAATTGTTGCATACGGTTTACTCCGATTGATTACAAATTCATTGATCAATAGTTAATTTTCGGTTTCGTGTATTTCTGCCGACAAATAATTAGAAACCTATTACTAAAATAACCGATTGTTAATCGATTATTTATTGGCAGTATGAAATAATATAACAAATATTTTAATCAATATCACCCATAACTATACTATCATGCCCTTAGGTAAGCCGATCATTCTTGTGAACAAAATAATTCTCGTGACAAACCATAAATTAACTTGCGTTTTTCCAATTATTAAAACTTATGTGAAAGCGCAGGTTTGGAAATCTATTTGGCTTTAATGTACTGCGATGGCAATGCACAATGATAGGGCGGATTATAATCTAGTCTAATTGATTCTAACCACTCACTCACTGCTTGATTTAATTTAAACCTTAATTAGTAGAGAATTTCTAAGAGAAGATGACACATCAATATAGATAACAAATACTATATACTTTCATATATGATTACTAGAAACTTTCATATTCCCATTACATTGCATAATAGGAAGATCCGAGACTGACACATCCAATGATAATGAAAAATACTAAATATGTTATATTAAACAGAATGCATATAACATATTTCTATTACCGGTTATTATTAATGTTGTCACTTTTGTGACTGGCTAGTTTAAACACTTATTTGCTACAGGTAACGACAGATGGAATTTTGGTTAATTATTGGCGCTTTAAATTCCTCTGTGGATGCAATTTCTCTAGGCCCTGTTTGGTGACTTCCTCCCATGAGAAGCTCAAGACGCACAGCGTACATGTGCTTGAGAGCCTGTGACTTAGCGATATGACGTTCCTAAAGAACATGCTTAGAAAAAAATCATGATGAACGTAGGCTTAGCATAAAAAAAAAACGAAGTAAACCGAATCTGTCGACACCATTCAAAAATTAAATACTCATGTATGACGATAATTACTAAAAACAACACTGTAAAAATCTGAGATAAGAGTTTATTGGTTGTGATTAGTCTGCGACGTTATTCAATTATACTACACTTTGAATTTCCGTCGCACATCTTAGATTTCGCATAAAAAACACATTAAATTTACCAAAATGACCCGTTACACTAACCGGTTTATTTAAAAAAAGAATCATAAATATATTTGACACGTTCATTAACATTTAATTATTTCCATTTATGATTTAAAAAAAAAAATATGACTTTGCAAATGACTATACCTTACTAATAAATAATTGTGTGACTTCATACGTATCCCCCAGGTACGTGCAATGGTAGCAGGGGACACAGCACGATGTGGACGTGTCGCAGTCACGAACACAACAAATAACTGTAATTTAGGCCTGTATTCCGCAGTTGAATGTTTCCAACTTAATTTATTTTCAATAACATTACTCTTAAAGTTCACGGAAGGATTAATAATAGGTATAAAAACATTAAACAAACTTTATAAGAAATGAAATAGTTTGATTGGATTGCATTTACAGTAACTTTTATTTTTAGATTGCAAAATAAGTTATATATTAATACTTTTGTAACACCAGAGTTTCAACGATCGAAAGTCTACGTTTTTTTTTAACTAGTTGGAAAATTATACAAAATAGCAGTAGTAGCTATGGCAATCAATTTACGAGACATTCAATCAAAAGTACATAAAGTAAATGATATAATGATCGGGAAGAAAAACCCTTTTTTAATTAAGAGGACAAATCAATTCATAACAGTACACTAAATTTGAAGTCGCACTAAAATGGATCGTTCGGGGCATGTGTCAGCTTCGGGTAAATTTTAAAATCAATTAATCTTCGTTTTTTGTCAGCTGTCAAAAACTCTAGAAAACAAGAACACATTTCCTCAATGCTAAAGTGCTCGGGGAATCGGCAAAATTCGAATGATTTTTATCGCTATGCACGCAAAGAAATATTGATAAGCTTTATTAAAAATGTACATATGTAGTGTCATGACATATGTCTAAACATATCAATATCATGCTCATGAATACGATAAACTAATTTTCCGCCTATCACAGAGTGTTCTATTTCATTCAAAACATTTTTTTTTTTCATTTGTATGTCAATATTGAATGTTAAATGGCCAATTTATTTCATTTTGAAAAAGTAAGTGATTTGAATAAATAAGTAGTATTATATATTTTCTCTGGATAACTGTTTAAAATCACCGTTGCAATTCGTTAACAATAATTTATGAATTGGTGAATGACAATTATTTACAGCCACGCAACTACGTAAGAACAATACATGGTACATTTTATCATGTTGATTATTGCGAAAGGCTTTTCTTATGGAAGCCTTTCTTTTCATTCATATATGTCGTTGAAATGTAGATTTGGCAATAAAGGAACGAGAATTAAAACATTAGGGTTATATTTTAAGAGCCCTTTCCTGTTTTGCTCCACTCTTCACTAGGCCTATGCTTTAAAAAAAAGTGTAGGCCTACTGTTGTATCGCCGTCAAGGCAAATACATAATATATAACCGCGATTAAAGGTAAATTTGTATATATTCCTCAACCACGTCTCCTTCCACGATGTTTTGTTCTTGTTGGGCGGAAGTTGGATTTGTTTCAGGTTTATAAATCTTTTGGGTGTTTGCTAATAAATTCTTTTGGAAAAGCTGTTAAGTTATAATGGTCAGATATGCAGCTAATAAATTACTATGTAGTACTTTTTTTAGCTTTGGCGATAAACAACGTTTCAGACATTTTGATGAGGCGACATTATTAACGTACTTGCCTGTGTATTTTCACCGAAATTAACAGCTGTTTTTATGCAAAGTCATGTGTTCGCGTAGGAAGAGAGCGCTTGCCGATTTCAGTTCTCCTTTCTTGTGTTTTATGAGTTTCTCTGTTGAGTAAAATAAAAGCAAAATGTGTATGTTTCGTGAAAGCCAGTTTTAACCGACTAGACCTCAAATACGGCCGCCTGAAACGACAGGGCGACGACAGCGCTGACTAGG